>NC_057807.1:105992562-105997687 GCF_018294505.1 Triticum aestivum
GCCGCCGAACCTCGTCGCCCGGCGCCGCCGCGGCCTCGTCGGCCATCGCCCCGAGCGCCCGCCCGCGCCGGCCTTGCCCCACCGCCCGTGCTGCGCAGCCGCCCGCGCCGACCGGAGCTCCTCCCCGCGACCCCTCGCCGACCACCTCCTCCTCCGGCCTCTCCGTCGTCTCCGGCGGCCACCCCGGCGAACCTCGGTTCCCGTGCCGCCGAGATCCCGATCCAGATCCGGACAGGTTGATTTCCCCCCTCTGAAAACTGCCAAGTCTCCGAGTATTTAACATAATCATGCCATATTCATCATGCTGTATCTTAGCACTCGTAGCTCCGTTTCGTGCGAGTAATATGTCAAATTGTTCGTCTCAACGAGTACCTCATTTCATTCCATTGCATCATTTTCATTTGAGCTCATCTTGGTGCCCGAAATACTGTTGGCAGAGTGCATGTTGATGTTAATCTGCTGAAACTGTTATAACTTGCTCATTTGTCATTTTTGCCATGATTGATGTGTGCATCCTATGAGGTTGATGTCTACATGTATGTTGGTCTATGCCATGCCATCTTTCCAGTGGTGCCAACCATGTATTTTTTTGAGTTGTGTGCTGAGTGCATCAAGCTTCTTAAGTAGGGTAGTTGCTGTTGCTGTTTTCCTGACAGATTATGTTATATTTTGTTGCTATGTTAACATGCTTCTACGAATCATTCTAGGCATAATCTGGAGATATTCTATAAAAATGTTTTGATATACATGTCATGCTCTATCCATTCATGCCCTTGGTTGCAATTATAGCCTGCTGGAACATGTTGTTATCTTGCTCCAAAGTTGCTTCATAATGTTGCTATCAGCCTGTTAACGTGAAGTTCACTAGTTCCCATGTGTTTTGCTAGTGATCCATGCATCCTATGACCTTGCTCTTGCCATGCTTAACTTCATAAATATGTCTTCTTACTGTTGGTTGCCTTGCCATGCCATGTATTGCTATGTGGTGAGTGTTTCAAGCTCACCAACATGCCTACTTATGGTTGTTCCTACCATGTTTGAATCTGTAATATTACTTGCCATGTTTACATGGGTGCCATCATATTTTCTGATCCTTTTTGGCTCATGGTCAGTAATGGACTGTTGTTCTATGCATTTAGTAGTATCATGCCATGCCTTTGTTTGCCATGATAAGTTCCTGTAACATGTTGTTTGATAGCTCTAAACATTGCAACCTGATGTTATTTCTGCTAAAGTCTGAAACTGTTATTATTTGCAATCTTACCATGTCATTTTGAGCATGTTCTAGCCTTTTCTAGAGATAGATCAGTGTTCATGTTTTGTTGTGCTTTACCTGTAGTTCATGCCCATGCCTTTTGTTATTATGCTGGGTTCTGTAGCATATTGTTTTGATGCTTGCAATATGCCTAGTTGCTGTTTTGGACAGATTGTTGTTATGACTTGTATAGTGTGTGTGTGTTGCACCGTTGCTCCGTTTTGAGTGTGCTCTATACGAAACTTGCTTGATTTTGCATGTAGTTTCATATTATCATGTTGCATCCTTGTTTTGAGGTGTTTGCTTGTTGTTTGTATGCATTTTGCATCAATGCCATGTTTAACTTGTTTTGCTCATATCTTCTAGGTCGTAGCTCCGAATCTAATGAACTTTATATGTAACTTGACTAGAATTTCGTGTAGATCATCTTGGCGCATATTAACTTGCTGTTTAACAACTTGAACATAAGGTTTATTCAGATCTGGACCAATTTCGAAATTTGCATATGAGGACTTACCGGAATTGTTATATGTTGTTCCCGGCCTCATTTAAACTTGCCTTGATGTGTTGTTCTTGTTTGCATCATCTTTGCCATGAGTAGCTTCATGTAGCCTTATCATGCATCATGCTTGTTGTGCATCATGTCTTGTTCATGTGTGGTGTGTTTACCATGTTGTGTGCTTCTTCTCGATAGTTCCCGTTTCGTTGCGATCGTGAGGATGCGTTCGTTTACGTGTGGTTCGTCTTCGTGGCTTCATCTTCTTCATGGACTCGTTCTTCTTCCTTCCGGGATTTCAGGCAAGATGACCGCTACCCTGGATCTCACTACTATCATTGCTATGCTAGTTGCTTCGTTCTAACGCTATGCTCCGCTACCTATTACCTGTTTATCAAGCCATCCCATATTGCCATGAACCTCTAACCTTTGACACTTTTCCTATGCAAACCGTTGTTTGGCTATGTTACCGCTTTTAATCAGCCCCTCTTATAGCGTTGCTAGTTGCAGGTGAAGTTGAAGATTTGTCCATTGTGGTCAGGGTTTTGTTGGGATATCACAATATCTCTTATTTAATTAATGCATCTATATATTTGGTAAAGGGTGGAAGGCTCGGCCTTATGCCTGGTGTTTTGTTCCACTCTTGCCGCCCTAGTTTCCGTCATACCGGTGTTATGTTCCCGGATTTTGCGTTCATAACGCGGTCGGGTGATTTATGGGACCCCCCTGACAGTTCGCTTTGAATAAAACTTGTCCAGCAAGGCCCAACCTTGGTTTCACCATTTGCCTCACCACCACCTACTTTTTCCCTTGGGAGTCGCTCTCTCGAGGGTCATCTTTATTTTAGCCCCCCCGGGCCAGTGCTTGTCTAAGTGCTGGCCTGAACCGGGCAGACTGCGGGGCCCCCTCGGGGCAACTCGAGGTCTGGTTTTACTCGTAGGCTGACCTATCCGGTGTTGCCCTGAGAACGAGATATGTGCAGCTCCTATCGGGATTGTCGGCGCATCGGGCGGCTTTGCTGGTCTTGTTTTACCATTGTCGAAATGTCTTGTAAACCGGGATTCCGAGTCTGATCGGGTCTTCCTGGGAGAAGGTCTATTCCTTCGTTGATCGCGAGAGCTTGTCATGGGCTAAGTTGGGACACCCCTGCAGGGTTTAAACTTTCGAGAGCCGTGCCCGCGGTTATGTGGCAGATGGGAATTTGTTAATGTCCGGTTGTAGATAACTTGACACCAGATCCGATTTAAAACGCATCAACCGCGTGTGTAGCCGTGATGGTCTCTTCTCGGCGGAGTTCGGGAAGTGAACACGGTTTCTGTGTTATGTTTGACGTAAGTAGGTGTTCAGGATGACCTCTTGATCATTGCTAGCTTCACGAGCATTCCGCTTGTTTCTCTTCTCGCTCTCATTTGCGTATGTTAGCCACCATATCATGCTTAGTCGCTGCTGCAACCTCACCACTTTACCCCTTCCTTTCCCATTAAGCTTTGCTAGTCTTGATACCCATGGTAATGGGATTGCTGAGTCCTCGTGGCTCACAGATTACTACAACAATAGTTGCAGGTACAGGTTTGCGATGATCATGACGCGAGAGCGATGCTTGTTTGCGTTGAGTTCTTCTTCTGCTTCTTCGATCAGGGGATAGGTTCCAGGTCGGCAGCCTGGGCTAGCAGGGTGGATATTGTTTGAGTTTCTGTTTATGATTCATCCGTAGTCGGATGTTGTTCTTGTATGTTGTATTGTTGTATTCGTGTGGCATTGTATGCCTTTTGTATGTATCCCCACTATTATGTAATGTTGATGTAATGATATCCACCTTGCAAAAGCGTCTTCAAGATGCGCTTCTATCCTTGGTGGGACCTTCGAGTTCCTTTAGGATAGGGTCGCATCTTGGGCGTGACACCCGGAGTCACCGACGGCTCTACGGTCCCGATCGGGCAGGTCCGCCTTCCTGTCACCTTCGGGGCACGCGACAACTACCGCACCGAGCTCATCGACTTCGACGTCGCCCACATTCGCCTGTCGTACAATGCCATCCTCGGGTACCCTGCGCTGGCTAAGTTCATGGCCGTGACCCACCACGGCTACAACGTCCTCAAGATGCTAGGAAGCGGCAGGGTCATCATAGTGCCCTGCGAAGAGAGAGACGCAGTATGCTCCCTGGAGCGAGCCTTTCAGGCCGCATCACTGGAAGACCCAGACCGAGGAGGCAGGAGGCTTCCCGAGGCCGCCCCCAAGAAGAAGAAGACATCGACCGGCCCGGCCCCTCAGGAGGCAGGCCCCTCAGGGCCCGCGCCTGGCCGGGAGGAGCCTCCCTCCATCGCATTAGGAAGCGCACCCAGTGCCCTCCTCAGGCAGGGCCCGGGGGCTCTCCCATGGAGGGTCGCCGACCTCGCCAGGGTCACGAGGGAGGCGCTTGGGCACCACGTGGAGGCGTGCTTCGAAGCATGTTTCCCTCAAGAAGGAGCAAGGCAAGGAGGGCCAAACCCTCAGGAGTTCGTCAGCAAGGCCATTCAGGAGTTACAGGAGTCAAGGGTCATGAGAGGCAGTCGCCGCCTACCCGCTGTGCCCCCCCCCCATCCAGGCGAGGATGGTGGGCTGCGCGTCTGCATCGACATACCGGGGCTCAACCGAGCCACGTCTCAAGAGTGCCTCTGGCCCTCGCGAGTGGGACGTTGCGAAGGTCCGCCCCACAGCTACGTACGCATGCCTTACGGCTTGCCGAACGCGGCTGCTGCGCACCAGCGTCTCATGAGAGCCATCTTGGAGGCTCAAGAGGTCAGGCGAGCCGCAGCCCTGGCGGAGATGGAGATGGCCCGCGAGGAGCCGCCAGCTCCTCCGGAGCCTCCTGAGGCCCCTTGGCCTGGGGGCTCATGAGGATCGGCTCCCGCAGCCCACTGAGTCTGCTACACCAACACCCCTTCGACCCCAACATCATCAGGTGACATCTTTTAAGTTTCATTTCTTGCTGGGAGCGCCCTCAGGGCCGCATTATTCCCAGGCGGCGTGGGTCCGTCCCTGCGGCATGTATCCCTTTTATTTCATGTTCCTGGCTTAACTTATTGGGGGCGCCCCTCGGGCTGCATCATCCCCGAGCCGCTCGGGCCTGTCCCAGCGGCATGTATCCCTCTTGCATTTATCTTAGGGCTATGCTTTCAATCCACCATGCTTGTTAGTTGGTGCCTTTTTCTCCTGGGTGTCGGAATCTTGGGCGTTAAAGGGGGGGTGCCCGAGCATCGCGACTCAGGGCTCCTACTGGCTCTCCGGCCCTCACCCTCTGGTCTTGTCCATGGCATCGCGACCTGGCATGCCAGCGACGGCTGAGACCAGCCCGAGAGCCGGGACCCGATGACGTAGAGTTTTGTCATCTAACC
>NC_057807.1:105997953-106010407 GCF_018294505.1 Triticum aestivum
ACCCTCTGGTCTTGTCCATGGCATCGTGACCTGGCATGCCAGCGACGGTTGAGACCAGCCCGAGAGCCAGGACCCGAGGACGTAGAGTTTCGTCATCTAACCCAGCTTGCGCGTTAAAGGGGGGGTGCCTAAGCATCGCGACTCAGGGCTCCTACCGGCTCTTCGGCCCTCACCCTCTAGTCTTGTCCATGGCATCGCGACCTGGCATGCCAGCGACGGCTGAGACCAGCCCGAGAGCCGGGACCCGAAGACGTAGAGCACCGGCATCTCGCCAAATTTGCAGGAACACACTTGAAGATAAGGCCCAAGGCCAGGCGCAACCCGCCTTGAGGTAGGGCCCCATGAGTCCCGCGCTGGCTCACGGGTGCCCAGATACACCTCTCCAGGCCTCTCACGCCTCTCCAAAGCAACTAACGGCTAACTGTCGATTGCCACGGCGAACTCTCGTTCCTTTTGTGATGAGCCTGCAGGGTCCCTCCAAGGAGCACCGCCAGGCGAAGCCCTCACGGTGCCCTCTTCGCTCTTGTACGCGCAACCCGCTTGCACGTTAAAGGGGAGGCGCCTGAGCATCGCGACTCAGGGCCCCTACTGGCCCTCCAGCCCTCACCCTCTGGCCTTGTCCACGGCATCGCGACCTGGCATACCAGTGACGGCTGAGACTCACTCGAGGGCCGGGACCCGAGGACGTAGAGCTGAAAGGGGAGCGAAGGCGAGAGGGGAGGAGCACGTGAGGACCTCGCCAAGCAACCCCTCGCCGGCCAAGGCATGGACCTAGCGCCGCACCAGGAAGCGTTTCCTGACCCTCGAGATAAGTCACTCTCCGGAAACGCTAGTTATCGCGGCACCATCCCCGCACCCAATGCAATCCCGTGTTAGCAACGTCGCTCTCCTTTCTCACCGAATGATGGCTGCTTGAGCGCTAAGGGGGACCTCCTGAGCATTGCGACTCAGGGGCTCTTACCGGACCTCGGGCCGCTCTCCTCCTGGCCTTGACCACGGCATCGCGACCTGGCATACCAGCGATGGCTGAAGCTGCCTTGGGACTGGGACCTGTCGGCGTAGAGCATCAAGCCCTTGCGAGGTCTGAAAGGAGGAAACTAAGCTAAAATGGGATGAGCATCTCGCACTGCTTCACAATAAGGATCATATTGACAAACGCATCTACAAACATCTTACAAGCCCCCGCGGGGTATATTCTTGGCTCCTCGCAGGAACAAAAGGCGCGAATCCTAAGGAGTCCTAACTACAGGGGGCATTGCAGCAGACGCCATCATCAACAGTGGGCCGCCCAGCACAGACGTCAACCCCATCAAGATCAGAGGCGGCGACGGCCTGACGAGCCCGGTCTGCTCCGGGAGCGGCGCAGGCTCGGGGGCTCGTAGCTGTCGTCGCTCGTCTCCGGAGTCATGAAGAGCTCGGCGGAATCACTGGATCCTCCGGCGCCTCCGTTGCGTGAGGAGCGGCCAAGGGAACGATCGGCCGGCCTCTATCTCGCCGCAGCGGGGTCCCGACCACCTCTCCCGGGGCAGCACTCCAGCCGGCGACCCTCCGCATCGAAGACATTGAAGGACATCACCGAGGCACTGTCGTACTCCAGATGGATTGTGAGGGCGCCCCTCGTCCTGCAGACCCGGGCGACCTCGCCCCAACCTCGAGTCATGAAGACCTCGCCCGGGGCAACGACCGCGACCTCTGCCCCGGTCGCGAGGGTGCCGCAGCCGGCATGCTACAGCCAGAGCCCCAGGGGTTCCCCCTGCCGGACGACAGAGGCGAAGAAAGTAGGGAGACGAATCCAAGACTTAGGAGGCGTGGCGGCGTGAAGCACGAACTCTCGGCAGGAGCCCTTGGCATGGACTCCAGGGGGGAAGACGCACACCTTCGTGACCCACCGGCGTCGTCGGCGGCGCCGCTTGTGGTGTTCGGCGTCGACTCCTTCAGAGCCGCCAATGTGCGCGTACAAGGGAAAAGGTAACCCTGGTGGCGGCCGCTCACACCAGGGTCTTGACGCTTCCTGGCGAGCGCCCTCGCCCTGACACCAGAGGGCAAGCCACTTCTTCGGAGGAAGCGGGTCAGGATCCTCTTGGGGAGCCTTTCCCTTCTCTTCCGCGGAGAACCGGCGGATCAGAGCCATTACATCAAGACAGAGCAAGGCCCAGGAAGGAGGAGAAGCAGAAGGATAGACTGGAAGGGCGTGCGCCGTTCTGTACTTATAGCCGGCGAAGGCCAACCGTCGACCTCCACGATCACAGGTAATCATGACCCGCTTTGCATGCAGGGACTTGTCGAATCCATGCGGTTACCAAGGCGTCGTGGGAAAGTAGTGCCACCCACGTCCAATCAACCGCCATGCGGCGCCCAAGGCCGCAGGCTGTTAGGGCCCGCGACGCTTCGCACTTGCCCTTTCGCCTCTCAGCTCAGCCAAGTTCGGGCGCGCCGTGGGCCCGGGGGCTACTGTCGGCGTTCTGGGAATGGGGGTCCCCAAACATGCCTGCCTGCGGCCTGCGGCGTGGCTTGAAGGAGGCCCAGCACAGCCCATCTTCATCAACACAAGCTCAAGACCCTCGCGAGGGGCCAAGCCTCGCGGGGCGGATGACAAGGAGCTTCCTCAGGCACGACCTCGTCAGGCTGGCTCATGAGGAGGCGGAGAGTTCAAGGCAGGGTACCTCGTGAGGTGCCCATGACGCAAGCCATGACGACCAAGGGCGCCAGTCGGGCGCCAACCCGCGCAGTGTCCTCCTTTCCTCTTTGGTGAAAAGGGAGCAAGCGCAGGTGAGAGCATCAAGCAAAGGCGTCCATTTCGGTGCAGCAAGACCAAGACCAGCCCAACGGCCGGAAGGAAGTCATTGTGGAGCCCAAGCCGGCGTCACCACCAGAGCCTTTGACAGGCGAGGACCAACTTTAGTCAGGATAAGTGTACCCGCTGTTCCCCTTCAAAATGGCCAATTGTTGGCACCCTTCCCGCTCAATATTTGGGGAGAGGCCCAGGGCCTTTGCCTATAAGTTGGACTAGCCACCCCCAGGGTAGAGGCATCTGGACCTGACCTAGCAATGAGGATCCTCACCAAGAAACCAGTAGATAGAGCGATTGAACTCATTCCAGGAGTTCGTCGCACCAGCCAAGAACAGACCCTTGCGGGGCTGTTCTTCCTTGTATCCTTCATCATCAAGCCCAAGAGGCAATCCACCACACCACACACTGGAGTAGGGTATTACACCACAATAGTGGCCTGAACCAGTATAAATCTTGTGTCCCTTGTGCTATTCAGTTTGGTAGTTTAGGTCTTAGCCAGTCGGCGAAGAGCAAGCCGGTAGTGGGTTGAATCTCCGCGCGCACCCCAGTGTTCGAACCTCAAGGGTCTGCCGGAACCCGAAATCCGACACCAGGGCCTCTATATACAGAGATAGCCATCACAGTAGATAGTATCATCTCATCTGGATGTCACTTAGAGCAAACAAAGACAGAGAAATTCCTCTCCAAGCACACCACCACAAGAACACCCCTCACGAGGCTGTTCTTCCTCTGTACTATTCATCATCAGCCCCGGAGGCAATCCACCACACCACACACTAGATTCGGTATTACACCACAACGGTGGCCCGAACCAGTATAAATGTCAGGACCCCGACTCAATGCCACATCCATCTAGCCTGTAACACCTCATATCACTTTGCGACCTCACGCACGGTATTCCCACGGGTGTCGCCTTACCTTTGCCCGGCACCGTTTGTGCCTTTTGGCACACGTATATGATAGTGTCGCTAGCGTCCATATGATAAGGAGCCCGGGCTGACATGGCTAGTCGTAAACCCAAAGTGGCACAGACTTACAGGGACAGGCATCCATGACCCAGCATCGAACGTGTCGGTCATCAGTGAGTGAGTTCTGGACTGTAGCACTGGGCTAGCAGGACTCCGGTAAACCGGGCTGTAGCGGGCTAACAGGACTCCGGTACTCAACGCGTGACATTTCCCCGAAGGGACAGACACAGGAACGAAGAAGGACACATGCCGGCCAGCCTAAGTGTTCCGGAGCAGTAGCAAGCTACCATGGCTCAGTGGAATCACTAGGAGACATTTCCCGGTAAGAGAGGCTACTAAAGATAAACAACTAGATAGTCAGATCCCACACATACCAAGCATTTCAATCATACACACAATATGCTCGATATGTGCAAATACAACAAGGCATCACAACATGACTCTACAACACAAGTACCTTATTTAAAGGCTCAGGGAGCCGTACATAGCGTACACACAAGTACGGGTCACACGACCCACATTCAAGTCATACAAGCATACAAGCCAACAACGAAAGTAACTTGTCTAAGTACAGACAACTAGTAAAATAAAAGAGGCTTGGGTAAGCCTAGCTATACTATATGGTCCTTCACAAGCTCAGGATCACCACCTGGGCCTTAGTCTACTCGTCGATGTCAACGTCTACGAAGAACCCATCGGAAGGGGTTGTAGCATCTTCTAAAAAATGTAAATTAAAGCAACATGAGTACAAAGGTACTCAGCAAGAATTACATCAGATCCTACATACATGCACATTATCAAGAAGGGTTGGTGGGGTTATTGCAGCAAGCCAGCTTTGACTCTTGGCTAAGCTATCCTGCGAGACTCCAACTTGAAATGGTTTTGCGCACTCGAGTCCACTACTCACCACTTCAATACACTACCGAGGATCCACCTCCGTCTTCCTACGGAAGAGCCATCCTTGGCACTCACGCTTATCTTGAGGCTTTTAGTAGTTTCCATTTACTTGTCTATGAACTGTATAGGCAACCAAGTAGTCCTTTACCGCGGACGCGGCTATTCGAATAGATGATGTTAACCCTGCAGGGGTGTACTTCTTCATACATGTTTCCACCACTTAGCGTCTGCACACGACATGTGCTCGGCAGGCTTCAAGCGAAAGCCGACGTGGGTGTAGACCACGACCTACCTAAACACCTAAGTCTCTAGTCCAGGTTTATTGCCTATTCAGGTTCCATCCGCAGGGAGTCCGGCCGAGGTTTCCACATACGGCCCCGAACGATGTGAACAGGGTTCCCGAGATACCTAACCGGCATCCGGTACACCGTGCCACATACCTACCGCATCACAGCCCACCCCACGGTCAGCGCTGTCCACGGCCTCCAGTAGGCTACAAACACCAGAAACTACTTGCAACTCCTGGAAAGAGGACTAGGGTGAATAAGAAGTCGAGCGGGGTCATATTTCAGGGCCCAATTTATGGTAGTAGCTGAATCTTAAATCACACATACAGATCTCAGTGCTTAAGGACGGCTTCAATGAAACAACCCACCATGTACTCCTACATGGCCTCTCATCGATACCTTTACCAAATCGTGTTCAACACATTACTCTCATACTGACACGATCATTTCACTCTATCCCATCACCTAGATGAACTAGACCTGACACGACTCTAAGCATGGCAGGCATAGCAAGGTAGGAACAACACATTCATATGGCTCAATCAACTCCTACACATGCTAGTGGGTTTCATCTAGTTACTGTGGCAATGACAGGTCATGCAGAGGAAATGGGTTCAACTACCGCAGCACACAGCAGTTTGAATCGCATTGTCTTAATGCAGTAAAAGAGAGCAGATGCGAGAACATGGGATTGTATCGATATGATCAAATGGTTGGTTGCTTGCCTGATGGGTCGGTGCACTGGTAATGTTCTTCGTTGGGGTAATCACGGTACTCATCAGGGGCAGGACCTGCCGCAGAGAGCACCGATACACAATCATCACCAAACAGTATGCCACAATATGATGCATGCACGAGACATGGCGAAATGAGTGTATTGGGCTAATGCAACTAAGACCAGATGGGTTTGAACTATTTTGAACCAATGATTCAAGTTTCAAACTCATAAGTGGCCCTTTTAAGTGCTTTATCTTGTTCTGTGCTAAACAGCAGGTTAACTTGATTAAACATGCATGGAAACAGTACAGATGGATAGATTGGATTTTTCTGATCATTTTTCATATATAATACTTTGCATTTGGAGCTACAGATTAATTTCTATGATTTTTGAAGTTTGTGGTATTTTCTGGAATTTCCTATGTAGAAATAATTCCAGTAAATAACTTACTGCGTCAGCAATACGTCAGGATGACGTCAGTGGTCAACGGAGCTGGTCCAGGTCAAACTGACCAGTGGGTCCCGCATGTCAGTAGTTAACTAAACTAACTAAATTTAGTTAAAACTAATCTGGGTTAATTAGCAGAGGGGGGCCCCACTTGTCATAGACTCAGGGGAGTCAACCTGGACCCACCCTAGTCAAAGTCAATGGTCAAACACGCCGGCGTTTAGCCGCCGGTGAGGCCAGACGCGGCGGTGGAAGTGCATTTGTGCATTCCGGCGGCCAAATGGGCGGCCGAGAGCATCTACGTGTAGCTGGGAACGAGCCGCAGCTCTTGGTGGTGGTGGTTGAGCTTGGGGTGGCCGGAAACGTCGCCGGCAACGACTTTGGCGGTCGCCGGAGTCGGGTGAAGACGAATCCGAGGCTGCGGAACACGGCGAGGCTCGTGGTGAAGTGCGTTTGGCTCCTGGGCTGCGGTGAGAGTGTTAGACATGGTGGTGTGGCCGGTGGTTGGCCAGAGTCACGTCGACGATGAGCTCGGCGACGGCGCGTGCGGTGAAGCTCCGTGCGCTCACTGTGGTGCACGAGAGCAAGAAAGGAAAGGGGGAGGAGGTAGCCAGGCTCACGGCGGTCTTGAGGAAGTTGACGGCGTGGTCGGGGACGAGCTGGTGCGGCGGTGACGGCGAAAGGGATCTCCGGCGGTGGCGAGGTCGAACGAGGTCGGTGCAGTGGCTTCAGGGCAAGCGAGCACTCGGGGCTCGGCTTTCTCGAAGGAACAGAGGGCGGCGAAGCTCCTGGACACGGTGGCGCGGCGCAGGGACGACGGAGAGCACGACTACGGCGACGGTGCAGCGGCGGTGGAGTCGGCCATGGTGCGGGAGAGCGAGGGAGAGGAGCTGGGGAGAAGGGGGCGTGTCTGTGAGCTCGAGGGGAAAGTGGGCGATCGACCCATGGCGGCAGAACGGTGAGAGGAGGAAGCAGAGTGGCGGGCAGCTGCGTGGCACGCTCTGGTGCCGACGTCGAGCACCTGGCTGCCTGCCTGGCGAAGCCAAGCAGCTCGCTGGAGCGGTGGCTGGGCTGGGCCGGCTAGGTGGGCTGGTTGGTGGGCTGCCAGGTTAGTTCCCTCTCTCTCTTTTTATTTCTGTTTTCTATTTATTTCTGTAGCTTTTTGGATTTCTAAAATACCTAAGCAACTCCAAAAATCCCCAAACTACTCATGCCCACTGTTTAAAATATAAACAACATGGAACATTTTAGTTTAGGATTAGTTGAACATTTAAAATATTTTATAATTTTTAAATGCCCAAATTCAAATATTTATGATTTAATTCAAAGACCTTAGGATGACCTAGAAAATTGTGCACCACTTTTGGCAGAGGTTCTGAACCAAAACAAAAATGATGGACATTTTAGAAGGGCATTTCAGGTTCATTGAAAATATTTTTAGTAAACCCTAGTTGGTTTCAAAGGGGCTGGGGGTTCTGTCATCCCCATTTCAAGTTTCTGTTGAAAAGAAAAGACATGATGCAACACTCTAATGCATGAACTAGCTAGGGTGTGACAACTCACCCCCACTCAAAAGAATCTCATCCCGAGATTTAGGTTCCTCCGAGAAGAAGGCGGGATACTCAAGTCGAATACGATCCTCCCTTTCCCAAGTTGCTTCTTTCTCAGAATGGTGCGACCATTGAACCTTGAGAAACTTCATATTGTGTCGTCGAGTGGTACGCTCGGCTTGATCGAGGATACGAACGGGGTACTCTCGGTACGTGAGATTATCTTGAAGATCAAGCGTTTCGTGGTCCACTCCACGGATAGGATCCGAGAAGCAACGCCTGAGTTGAGAAACGTGGAAGACATCGTGGACTCTAGAGAGATGCGGAGGTAGTTCCAATTGGTAGGCAACTTCTCCTCGTTTGGCGAGAATGCGAAATGGTCCAATGTAGTGAGGAGCCAATTTGCCTTTGATACCGAAACGATGGGTTCCCTTCAGAGGAGTAACCCGAAGGTAAGCCTTCTCGTCAACCTCGAAAGTCATAGCCTTATGTTTTCGGTCATATTGACTCTTTTGACGAGATTGGGCTGTTTTCAACTTTTCACGAACGTTGCGAACTTGCTCTTCTGCTTCCTGGATCATATCCGGGCCAAAGAATTGTCTTTCCCCGGTTTCTGACCAGTTAAGAGGCGTTCGACATCTTCGTCCATAGAGAACTTCAAAAGGGGCTTTACCAGCTAGATTGATAGCTGTTGTTATAAGCAAATTCGGCAAATGGAAGGCATTTATCCCAATCCATTCCGAATGAGATAACAGAAGTTCGAAGCATGTCTTCTAGGATCTAGTTGACGTGTTCTACATGACCACTAGATTGAGGGTGAAAGGCAGTGCTAAAGGAAAGGCGGGTTCCCATAGAGTTTTGGAAACTTTCCCAAAATCGAGAGGTGAAGAGACTTCCTCCATCCGAGTTAATTTCCAGTGGAACACCATGGAGAGACACTATTCGGGAGATGTACAAGTCTGCTAACTGACTAGCGGTTATACTCTCGCGAACAGGCAAGAAATGGGCCACTTTGGAAAGACGGTCGATAACGACGAAGATAGCATTATTCCCTCTCTTGGTCCTGGGAAAACCGGTGATGAAATCCATACCAATTTTATCCCATTTCCATTCGGGAATAGCTAAGGGTTGAAGGGTGCCAGCAGGCCATTGATGCTCTGCTTTTACATGACGATAGACGTCGCAATTAGCAACAAATTGAGCAATGTCTCTCTTCATCCTAGTCCACCAGAACCTCTGGCGTAGGTCCTGATACATCTTAGTGCTACCGGGATGAATGGTGAGAGGATATTCATGAGCTTCCTTAAGGATCAACTGCCGTAAGTGTTGGTTCTTGGGAACCACTAGACGGTTCTCAAAGTACACAACACCATGATCATTTGTAGAGAAACATTTAGCATCTCCGCTAGCAATGTTCTCCTTGATTCGAGATATTCCTTTATCTCGCTTTTGGGCAGCGATGATTTGATCCGTAAGAGTAGGTTTCGCCACCAAGGTGGAAAGGAATCCTTGAGGAACAATGTGAAGGTTAAGCTTCCGAAATTCCTCATGGAGAAGTGGTTGACTTTGTTGCAACATCAGATTGTTGTAATAAGATTTACGACTTAGCACATCAGCCATGACGTTGGCTTTTCCTGGGGTGTAAGTTATCCCTAAGTCAAAATCTGTGATCAACTCGACCCAACGTCTTTGCCTAAGATTCAAATCTGGTTGGGTGAATATGTACTTCAGACTTTGGTGATCAGTGAAGATTTCGCAACGATTACCGAGGAGGTAATGTCGCCAGGTTTTGAGTGCATGGACTACAGCTGCAAGCTCTAGATCATGAGTAGGGTAGTTTTCCTCATGTGGGTGTAATTGCCATGAAGCATAAGTGATTACGTGTCGATCTTGCATGAGAATGCATCCTAGTCCTTGTCGCGAGGCATCGCAATAGATAACAAAGTCCTTGGAGAAATCTGGTGGTACCAGTATGGGAGCAGAAGTCAAGCATCTTTTCAGTTCCTGGAAACTGTGCTCACATTGTGGAGTCCACTCAAACTTTTTATCTTTCTTGAGGAGTTCAGTTAGAGGTTTAGCAACTTTGGAGAAATTCTCGACAAAGCGGCGACAATAGCTCGCTAAGCCAAGGAAACTCCGAACTTGCTTGACCGATTCAGGTGGAGTCCAATTAAGGACGGCTTGAACTCGCTCGGGATTGACAGCAATACCTTTACCAGAAATTACATGTCCTAGATAGGTCACTTCTGGCAACCAAAATTCGCATTTAGAGAACTTGGCATAAAGGCGATGCTATCAAAGTTTCATCAACACTAGCCTTAGATGTTCTGCATGTTGTTCCTCGTTCTTGGAGTAGATGAGTATATCATCGAGGTAAACCACGACAAATTTATCCAAATACTCCATGAAGATTGAGTTCATTAACCGAGAGAAGGTGGCCGGGGCGTTGGTTAAACCGAAGGACATGACGGTGTACTCGTATTGGCCGTAACGAGTAACAAAGGCCGTTTTGGGAATGTCCCCGTTCCGGATTTTGATTTGATGGTAGCCCAACCTCAAATCCATCTTAGGGAAGACTGAGGATCTAGCGAGCTAATCATACATATCGTTGATCCTGGGGAGCGGATACTTGTTCTTAAATGTGACCAAGTTGACGGGTCGATAATCTACAACCATCCGGTCCGTACCATACTTCTTCTTGACGAAGAGGACGGGGCAAGCCCATGGAGATGAACTAGGACGGATGAAACCCTTTTTCAAGGACTCATCGTGTTGTTTCTTAAGTTCGACTAGTTCTAGTGGTGCCATCTTATAGGGTCTTCTAGAAATTGGGACAGTTCCTGGAATGAGATCTATCACGAACTCGACATCTCTGTCAGGTGGGACACCTGGCAACTCTTCTGGAAAGACATCCGGAAAGTCATGGACTACCGGAATGTCTTCGAGGTCTGGCAAGGGACTGGCATTAAGAGAATATAGCTGTCGCTTGGCTATTCGGGTTAAGACATTGACTATCTCTCCCGAAGGGTGCGTGAGTTGAACATTCCTAGAGAAGCAATCAATCCTGGCATGATGGGTTGACATCCAGTCCATACCCAAGATGATATTAATATCTGAAGATTTGAGAGCTATCAAAGATGCAAGGAAAACAAGTCTGTCGACCTGAATTTCATTTCCATGGCTTACTCTAGAAGTTTTCCATTTGGATCCCGGGGTTTGAATTACCATGGAAGAAGGCATGTCACAGAATGCGGTGTTATGCAAGCGAGCATAGTTTTCGGATATGAATGAATGAGATGCTCCAGTATCGAAAGAACAGATGCCGGGTGGCAATTAACAAGGAGCATACCGAGAACGACGTTGGGATCCTCTTGGGCCTCTTCAGCTGAGACACAATTGACATGGCCACGTGCAGTGGTGGCCGGCTTGGCATAGAACACCTTCCCTGCTGGCTTGCCACGGCCAACAGCCTTTCCAGACTGGTTGGGGTTGGTCTGGGGACACTCGCGCATGTAGTGGCCCGATTCCCCACACTTGAAGCACGTCACAGGGCTGGTGCATGGAGGAGCATTGTTGGTTGGCCCACCATAGGGCTTAGCTGGTGCATACTGCTGAGCTGGACGAGGCGCCTGATAGGATGGCCTCGGTGTGAACCTAGGTGACAGGGCAGTGTTAGGCACCCACACCCGGCGCTTCTGTGGTCCAGCACCGGATGAGGAACCCAAGTCACGGCCATGCTTGCGTGTTGCTTCGAAATCAGTCTGACCCGTCTCAGCACTGATGGCTTTGTTCACAAGCTTCTGAAAAGAGGTGCACTCATGCAGACAGAGATCTCGGCGAAGCTCGGGGCTAAGTCCCTTGCGGAACCTTGCCTGCTTCTTGGCATCAGTGGAGACTTCTTCGGTGGCATAGCGTGCTAGGTTACCGAACTCCCTGCTGTAAGCGTCCACAGAGAGTCGACCTTGGGTGAAACTACAGAACTCCTCACGTTTACGGTCCATGAGACCCTCCGGAATGTGATGTTCACGGAAAGCCTCACTAAATTCTGCCCAAGTAGTGACATGGCCAGCTGGGCGCATGTGTAACGCCCCGGATTCGATGCGCCAGGTGTCTGCCAGTTATTCGCCGTCGTTGCCATGTCATTTGCTTGCGTGTTGCATTTTACCATGTCATCATGTGCATTTCATTTTGCATACGTGTTTGTCTCATGCATCCGAGCATTTTCCCCGTTGTCCGTTTTGCAATTCGACTCTCCTATGTCATCCGGCGTTCCCTTTTGTCTCTCGTTGTGAGTGCGTGTTAAACTTTCTCGGAATGGCCCGAGGTTTGCCAAGCGGCTTTGGTATAGCACCGGTAGACCGCCTGTCAAGTTTCATGCCATTTGGAGGTCGTTTGATACTCCAACGGTTAACCGGGTAACCGTAAAAGCCTCTTTTGTTTGCAACCGAACACCCCTTCAAAGTGGCCCAAAACCCAGCAAACTCCCCTCCATGCTCTCGGTCGTTCGATCTCGATCGCGTGGCCGAAAACCGCACCTCATTTGGACTCTCCTAGCTCCCTCTACCTATAAATACACCTTCCCCTCCGAAATTCACGGTGCAAACCCGCCTCTTCCACCTCCGCGCGCCGGACATGTCCACTCCGCCGCCGGACACGTCCAGCTGCCGCGCCGGACGAATCGCACGCCGCCACTTGTCGCCTCCCTGGCTTCCCCGCCGCCGCAGCCCGCCAGGCCCTCGCGGAGCCCGCTCGAGCCCATCTGGGGCCCGGGTCGGACCCCGTGCGCCGCCAGCGCC
>NC_057807.1:106010702-106017293 GCF_018294505.1 Triticum aestivum
CCGCCCCACGCTGCCGTCCGCCGTCCCCGGCCGGCGCCGCCCTCCGGCGTCCGTGCTCCGCCTCCGCCGCGCCGCCCGTCGACCCCGTCGCCTCCACCTCCCACCAACCTCGCTGGAGCCGCTCGCCGCTCGGCGGAGTTCTTCTCCGGTCGGATCCGGAGAAGATGGACCAGATCCACCACCACCACCAACCAAACACGGCGCCCCGTCCTGATCCGCTCCGTCCCGGAACCGTCTCGTCCTGGGTTGACTTTTCCGGAGGGTAATATTTCAGTCCCGAAATATTTGCATTATCATGCCATGTTCATCGCATCATAACTCTGTGCATACTGCTCCGTTTTGTGCGTGTAATATGTCAAATTGTTCGCCTCGACGAGTATTTCATTTCATTCCATTACATCATTTTCATTTGAGTTCATCTTGAGGCCTGAAATTCTGTTGGAAGAGTGCATGTTGATGTTAACCTGCTGAAACTGTTATAACATGCTCATTTGTCATTTTTGCCATGATTGATGTGTGCATCCTATGAGTATGAGCTCTACACGTGTTTTGATCTATGACATGCCATCTTTCCAGTGGTGATACCTATGTATTTTTGTGAGTTGTGTGCTGAGTGCATCAAGCTTGTTAAGGAGGGTACTTGCTGTTGCTGTTTTGCTACACTGATTCTGTTATATTTTGTTGCTATGTAAACCTGCTGCTACAAGTCGTTCTATGCATATTCTGGAGATGTTCACTCAGGATGAGTTGTTATACATGTCTTGCTCTATCCATTCATTCCCCTGTTTGTATTTATAGACTACTGTAGCTTGTTGTTATCTTGCTCCAAATTTGCTAAATAATGTTGCTGTCAGCCTGTTAACATTAAGTTCAGTTTTGGCCATGTGTTTTTCTAGTGATCCATGCACCCTATGAACTTGTTCTTGCCATTCTTAGCTTCACAAACACGTCTTCTTACTGTTGGTTTCCTTGCCATGTCATGTATTGCTCTGTGGTGAGTGGTTCAAGCTTACCAACATGCCTACTTATTGTTGTTCCTGCCATGTTTGAATCTGCCATATAATTTGCCATGTTTACATGAGTTCCATCATATTTTCTGTGCCCTTTTGGCTCATGGTCAGTAAGGGACTTTTGATATATGCAATTAGTAGATTCATGCCATGCCTTTGTTTGCCATGTTGAGTTCCTGTAGCATGTTTTTTGATAGCTCTAAACATTGCAACCTGATGTTATTTCTGCTAAAGTCTGAAACTGTTATTATTTGCAATCTTCCCATGTCCTTTTGAGAATGTTCTAGTAGTTTCTGTAGATAGCTCAGTGTTCATGTTTTGTTGTCCTTTAGCTGTAATTCATGCCCATGCCTTTTTTTTCTCGTTGAGATGCCGTAGCATGTTGTTTTGATGCTTGCAATATGCCTAGTTGCTGTTTTGGACAGATTGTTGTTATGACTTGTATAGAGTGTATGTGTTGCACCGTTGCTCCGTTTTGAGTGTGCTCTATATGAAACTTGCGTGATTTTGCTTGTAGTTTCATATTATCATGTTGCATCCTTGTTTTGGTGTGTTTGCTTGATGTTTGGATGCATTTAGCATCAATGCCATGTTTATCTTGTTTTGCTCATATCTTCTAGGCCGTAGCTCCGAATCTAATGAACTTTATATGTAACTTGACTAGAATTTCATGAAGATCCTCTTGGTGCTCTTTAACTTGCTGTTTAACAACTAGAACATAAGGTTTACGCAGATCTGGACCAATTTCTAAATTTGCATATGAGGACTTACCGGAATTGTTATATGTTGTTTCCGGCCTCATTTAACTTGCTTTGATGTGTTGTTCTTGTTTGCATCATCTTTTGCCATGAGTAGCCTCATCTAGCTTTCTCATGCATCATGCTTTGGTTGTGCATCATGTCTTGTCTATGTGTGGTGTGTTTGCTATGTTGTGTGCTTCTTCTCGATAGTTCCCATTTCGTTGCGATCGTGAGGATTCGTTCGTCTATGCTTGGTTCGTCTACGTGGCTTCATCTTCTTCATGGACTCGTTCTTCTTCCTTGCGGGATTTCATGCAAGATGACCGCTATCCTGGATCTCACTACTATCATTGCTATGCTAGTTGCTTCGTTCTATCGCTATGCTGCGTTACCTATCTTTTGCTCTTCAAGCCTCCCAATTTGCCATGAACCTCTAACCTTTGACACCATTCCTAGAAAACCGTTGCTTGGCTATGTTACCGCTTTTGCTCAGCCCCTCTTATAGTGTTGCTAGCTGCAAGTGAAGTTGAAGATTGCTCCATGGTCGACAGGGTTATGTTGGGATATCACAATATCTCTCATATTATTAATGCATCTATATACTTGGTAAAGGGTGGAAGGCTTGGCCTTATGCCTGGTGTTTTGTTCCACTCTTGCCGCCCTAGTTTCTGTCATACCGGTGTTATGTTCCCGGATTTTGCGTTCCTAACGCGGTCGGGTGATTTATGGGACCCCCCTGACAGCTCGCTTTGAATAAAACTTGTCCAGCAAGGCCCAACCTTGGTTTTACCATTTGCCTCACCACCACCTATACCCTTCCCTTGGGTCGGCCAACCCGAGGGTCATCTTTATTTTAGCCCCCCTAGGCCAGTGCTTCTCTAAGTGCTGGTCCGAACCGAGCGATGTCCGGCGCCCCCTGGGCAACCAGGGTCTATGCCAACCCGACGTCTTGCTCATCTGGTGTGCCCTGAGAACGAGATATGTGCAGCTCCTATCGGGATTTGTCGGCACAGCGGGCGGTCTTGCTGGTCTTGTTTTACCATTGTCAAAATGTCTTGTAAACCGGGATTCCGAGACTGATCGGGTCTTCCTGGGAGAAGGAATATCCTTCGTTGATCGCGAGAGCTTATCATGGGCTAAGTTGGGACACCCCTGCAGGGTATAAACTTTCGAGAGCCGTGCCCGCGGTTATGTGGCAGATGGGAATTTTTTAATGTCCGGTTGTAGATAACTTGACACCAAATCTGAATTAAAACGCATCAACCGTGTGTGTAGCCGTGATGGTATCTTCTCGGCGGAGTCCGAGAAGTGAACACGGTTTCTGTGTTATGATTGACGTAAGTGGGAGTTCAGGATCACCTCTTGATCATTGCTAGCTTCACGACCGTTCCTTTGTTTCTCTCTCGCTCTCATTTGCGTATGTTAGCCACCATACTTGCTTAGTCGCTGCTGCAACCTCACCACTTTACCCCTTCCTTTCCCATTAAGCTTTGCTAGTCTTGATACCCATGGTAATGGGATTGCTGAGTCCTCGTGGCTCACAGATTACTACAACAACAGTTGCAGGTACAGGTTATGCGATGATCATGACGTGAGAGCGATGTTTGCTTGTCTTGGAGTTCTTCTTCTGCTTCTTCTTCGATCAGGGGATAGGTTCCAGGTCGGCAGCCTGGGCTAGCAGGGTGGATGTCGTTTGAGTTTCTGTTTGTGTTTCATCCGTAGTCAGATGTTGCTCTTATGTAAGATGATGTTGTATTCGTGTGGCATTGTATGCCTTTTGTATGTATCCCCATCTATTATGTAATGTTAATGTAATGATATCCACCTTGCAAAAGTGTCTTCAAGATGCGCTTCTATCCTTCGTGGGACCTTCGAGTTCCTTTAGGATAGGGTCGCATCTTGGGCGTGACAAGTTGGTGTCAGAGCCTCGACCGACCCTAGGAGCCCCCTTGATTGATCGTGTAGTTTGGCCGTTGTTGAGTCTAGAAAATAAAACTATTTTGAGTCTTAGGATTATATATATCGGAGAGTAGGATTCTTTTTACTTCTCAGCCCCTTCGTCGCTCTGGTAAGGAATCTTGACGTAGGTGTTTTGAATTACTCCTCTTCCCTTTCAAATTTTTCTTTAGGATCACGCAGTTGGTTTTCCGATCGTTGTTCCTCAGCTCTTTTCATCCGGTGCATTTCTCGTCAAGTTGACTCAAACCTCTTCATCTTTTCCAAGTTCAATCTTCAGTTGTTTTCTTTTCCGACCCGCCCACCCTTTTCTTTTCGGAATCGGAGTCCGTAGTCGAGTATCCATTATACTCGTGCGAAGTCTTTGTTTTCTTTCCTCAATGATTTCAACCGGTGTTCTCTCTTCAAGTTATTCGCTGGTTTCCCCTTCCAGTTGCCTTTGTTTTCCCGCCCTCCCACCCTTTTTCTTCCAGGAGTCTGAATCTCTCTCGACCATCAATTTCATTCGTGTGGAGCCTCTTCAGTCTTCTCTCCATTATTTCAACCAGTGAATTCTCGCCTCAATGGACATTCTTCAACTCTTTTTCTTCTCCGGTGGACTCAATTCTAGTTTTCGGGTTGATCACATTCTTTTCCTGGGATCAAGTGTTTTCCCTGCTCGTTCGCCTCTCGCCAGTTTATCATTCCGGAGTTCGGAAGACATCTCAGGAGATTCGTCTGTATTCCAATTAATTCGAGGTTGTCACCTCATTCAAATATTTCAATTGTTCCGGTGCATCATCTGTCTGATCAACATCCCTTTCCAACGGCGTTTTTCTCTTCAGTGGGCCCTAACCCACAGGTCTTTTCCCAGGATCTTACCTGACTCTTCTAATTATTTCGGAGCAATTCCCAAATTCTTTTCAAGTGTGACGTAAGAACGGATCCCATCAGTCAGATGCCTTTCCAAGATCGATTTCAAATCATTTCATTGTTGGCTCAACCTTTTTCGGTTTCTCATTCTCCCGGAGTATCTCAGTAATTTTGGTGGTGTTTTCCGTCATCATTTGAAGATTGAAGAAGAGTTTTGCTCTAAATCTTGTCTGTTCTCGCGAAGTTTCATGGTTCTAGCTTCATGTTATCCTCGCGAATTATTCCATTTGTCAGTTATTTTTTTTCTTTTCATCCACCCGGAGTATTTCAGGAGTTGCTTTCCCTCTCGATCATCCGGAGGTCATCTTTTCGGAAGATTTCTTCATTCTAAGTTTTCAGCTTCGGTCGTCTAAATATTATCCCGGTGCTTCGTTCAAGTGTTCTTTAATCGGCTCATGATCTCTTTGTTCTTTTCCATCTAAATCCACTCTAGCATATGGGTTCTTCTAATTCTTCCCAGTGATTCAGTCTCTTTCATCAGTCATTTTTGAATTCTTACGGTGGTTCGTTCAAGATTCTCTTTCCTTGATTATAATATTAGTCCATTCGTTCTTTTCAATCCTACCGGTGGTTCATGAAGACCTTTCCAAGTTTGCGATATGTCACTTCTCAATCCTTTTTCAAGAAGAATAAGTAGTATGCAAAAATCCATTGCTTGTCATCAATTTAATTTGATGAAGGATATAAGCATACAATAAATCTTATTCTTATTTCATCCAAGTGATTAATCCCTTTCTTCGGAGTTTGTTCTTGATGAATAAATTCTAGTTCCAAGTGTTTTCATCTATTCTTTTCCGGAGTTAAAATTTTCCTCGTGCATCTCGTCGAAACCTCCATCTAAATCATCTCAAGGCTCATCTTATTGTTTCATCCTTCATTTCTATCTCACAATCCTTTTGTTACCGGAGTTCTTCATGGTGGTTCTTCATGATTCAATTCATTCTTCAAGTGTTCATCAAGATTCTTATTCAAGGAGTTCTAGTATCTTTTCTTCTCGCATCTCGAAATGTAATTAATTCTTCGTATTCTTTTGAAGTGGAGTTTTGCATTTCTTCGTTGTTCTCAGCTATCCAATCATTTCCGCTTGTGGTCGGAGATCACCTCATAATTTTGAAGATGTTATCCACAAGACCACAACAAGCAATTCTTTTCGTTGTTGATTTTCTCAACAACTCCGTTCAACCCTTTCTTCTAAGGTTGCTTTCGATTCTTGTCATTCTCCTCGTTCCTCTCTTCTTATCGAGTGCTCTCAATTCTTTGCTTCTTCTCTTGAGTTCTTATTTCACCTCATCCCTTTTCCCATCCGTCTTGGTCCTAAGATCTCGGGACGAGATCTCTTGTTAGTGGAGGATGTTGTAACGCCCCGGATTCGATGCGCCAGGTGTCTGCCAGTTATTCATCGTCATTTCCATGTCATTTGCTTGCGTGTTGCATTTTACCATGTCATCATGTGCATTTCATTTTGCATCCGTGTTCGTCTCATGCATCCGAGCATTTTCCCCGTTGTCCGTTTTGCAATCCGACTCTCCTATGTCATCCGGCGTTCCCCTTTTGTCTCTCGTTGTTACTGGGTGTTAAACTTTCTTGGAATGGCCCGAGGTTTTCCAAGCGGCTTTGGTATAGCACCGGTAGACCGCCTGTCAAGTTTCATGCCATTTGGAGGTCGTTTGATACTCCAACGGTTAACCGGGTAACCGTAAAAGCCTCTTTTGTTTGCAGCCCAACACCCCTTCAAAGTGGTCCAAAACCCAGCAAACTCCCCTCCATGCTCTCGGTCGTTCGATCACGATCGCGTGGCCGAAAACCGCACCTCATTTGGACTCTCCTAGCTCCCTCTACCTATAAATACACCTTCCCCTCCGAAATTCGCGGTGCAAACCCGCCTCTTCCACCTCCGCGCGCCGGACATGTCCACTCCGCTGCCGGACACGTCCAGCCGCCGCGCCAGACGAATCGCGCGCCGCCCCTTGTCG
>NC_057807.1:106017892-106033570 GCF_018294505.1 Triticum aestivum
CGGCGCCGCACTCCGGCGTCCGTGCTCCGCCTCCGCCGCGCCGCCCGTCGACCCCGTCGCCTCCACCACCCACCAACCTCGCTGGAGCCGCCCGCCGCTCGCCGGAGTTCTTCTCCGGTCGGATCCAGAGAAGATGGACCAGATCCACCACCACCACCAACCAAACACGGCGCCCCATCCCGATCCGCTCCGTCCCGTCCCGGGTTGACTTTTCCGGAGGGTAATATTTCAGTCCCGAAATATTTGCATTATCATGCCATGTTCATCGCATCATAACTCTGTGCATACTGCTCCGTTTATTGCGTGTAATATGTCAAATTGTTCGCCTCGACGAGTATTTCATTTCATTCCATTACATCATTTTCATTTGAGTTCATCTTGAGGCCTGAAATTCTGTTGGAAGAGTGCATGTTGATGTTAACCTGCTGAAACTGTTATAACATGCTCATTTGTCATTTTTGCCATGATTGATGTGTGCATCCTATGAGTATGAGCTCTACATGTGTTTTGATCTATGCCATGCCATCTTTCCAGTGGTGCTACCTATGTATTTTTGTGAGTTGTGTGCTGAGTGCATCAAGCTTGTTAAGGAGGGTACTTGCTGTTGCTGTTTTGCTAGACTGATTCTGTTATATTTTGTTGCTATGTAAACCTGCTGCTACAAGTCGTTCTATGCATATTCTGGAGATGTTCACTCAGGATGAGTTGTTATACATGTCTTGCTCTATCCATTCATTCCCCTGTTTGCATTTATAGACTACTGTAGCTTGTTGTTATCTTCCTCCAAATTTGCTAAATAATGTTGCTGTCAGCCTGTTAACATTAAGTTCAGTTTTTGCCATGTGTTTTTCTAGTGATCCATGCACCCTATGAACTTGTTCTTGCCATTCTTAGCTTCACAAACACGTCGTATTACTGTTGGTTTCCTTGCCATGTCATGTATTGCTCTGTGGTGAGTGGTTCAAGCTTACCAACATGCCTACTTATTGTTGTTCCTGCCATGTTTGAATCTGCCATATAATTTGCCATGTTTACATGAGTGCCATCATATTTTCTGTGCCCTTTTGGCTCATGGTCAGTAAGGGACTTTTGATATATGCAATTAGTAGATTCATGCCATGCCTTTGTTTGCCATGTTGAGTTCCTGTAGCATGTTTTTTGATAGCTCTAAACATTGCAACCTGATGTTATTTCTGCTAAAGTCTGAAACTGTTATTATTTGCAATCTTCCCATGTCCTTTTGAGAATGTTCTAGTAGTTTCTGTAGATAGCTCAGTGTTCATGTTTTGTTGTCCTTTAGCTGTAATTCATGCCCATGCCTTTTTTTTCTCGTTGAGATGCTGTAGCATGTTGTTTTGATGCTTGCAATATGCCTAGTTGCTGTTTTGGACAGATTGTTGTTATGACTTGTATAGAGTGTATGTGTTGCACCGTTGCTCCGTTTTGAGTGTGCTCTATATGAAACTTGCGTGATTTTGCTTGTAGTTTCATATTATCATGTTGCATCCTTGTTTTGGTGTGTTTGCTTGATGTTTGGATGCATTTAGCATCAATGCCGTGTTTATCTTGTTTTGCTCATATCTTCTAGGCCGTAGCTCCGAATCTAATGAACTTTATATGTAACTTGACTAGAATTTCATGTAGATCCTCTTGGTGCTCTTTAACTTGCTGTTTAACAACTAGAACATAAGGCTTATTCAGATCTGGACCAATTTCTAAATTTGCATATGAGGACTTACCCGAATTGTTATATGTTGTTTCCGGCCTCATTTAACTTGCTTTGATGTGTTGTTCTTGTTTGCATCATCTTTTGCCATGAGTAGCCTCATCTAGCTTTCTCATGCATCATGCTTTGATTGTGCATCATGTCTTGTCTATGTGTGGTGTGTTTACTATGTTGTGTGCTTCTTCTCGATAGTTCCCATTTCGTTGCGATCGTGAGGATTTGTTCGTTTACGCTTGGTTGGTCTACGTGGCTTCATCTTCTTCATGGACTCATTCTTCTTCCTTGCGGGATTTCAGGCAAGATGACCGCTATCCTGGATCTCACTACTATCATTGCTATGCTAGTTGCTTCGTTCTATCGCTATGCCGCGTTACCTATCTTTTGCTCTTCAAGCCTCCCAATTTGCCATGAATCTCTAACCTTTGACACCATTCCTAGAAAACCGTTGCTTGGCTATGTTACCGCTTTTGCTCAGCCCCTCTTATAGCGTTGCTAGCTGCAGGTGAAGTTGAAGATTGCTCCATGGTGGACAGGGTTATGTTGGGATATCACAATATCTCTTATATTATTAATGCATCTATATACTTGGTAAAGGGTGGAAGGCTTGGCCTTATGCCTGGTGTTTTGTTCCACTCTTGCCGCCCTAGTTTCTGTCATACCGGTGTTATGTACCCGGATTTTGCATTCCTAACGCGGTCGGGTGATTTATGGGACCCCCTGACAGTTCGCTTTGAATAAAACTTGTCCAGCAAGGCCCAACCTTGGTTTTACCATTTGCCTCACCACCACCTATACCCTTCCCTTGGGTCGGCCAACCCGAGGTCATCTTTATTTTAGCCCCCCCAGGCCAGTGCTTCTCTAAGTGCTGGTCCGAACCGAGCGTTGTCCGGCGCCCCCTGGGCAACCAGGGTCTATGCCAACCCGACGTCTTGCTCATCTGGTGTGCCCTGAGAACGAGATATGTGCAGCTCCTATCGGGATTTGTCGGCACAGCGGGCGGTCTTGCTGGTCTTGTTTTACCATTGTCGAAATGTCTTGTAAACCGGGATTGCGAGACTGATCGGGTCTTCCTGGGAGAAGGAATATCCTTCGTTGATCGCGAGAGCTTATCATGGGCTAAGTTGGGACACCCCTGCAGGGTATAAACTTTCGAGAGCCGTGCCCGCGGTTATGTGGCAGATGGGAATTTTTTAATGTTCGGTTGTAGATAACATGACACCAAATCCGAATTAAAACGCATCAACTGTGTGTGTAGCCGTGATGGTATCTTCTCGGCGGAGTCTGGGAAGTGAACACGGTTTCTGTGTTATGATTGACGTAAGTAGGAGTTCGGGATCACCTCTTGATCATTGCTAGCTTCACGACCGTTCCTTTGTTTCTCTCTCGCTCTCATTTGCGTATGTTAGCCACCATACTTGCTTAGTCGCTGCTGCAACCTCACCACTTTACCCCTTCCTTTCCCATTAAGCTTTGCTAGTCTTGATACCCATGGTAATGGGATTGCTGAGTCCTCGTGGCTCACAGATTACTACAACAACAGTTGCAGGTACAGGTTATGCGATGATCATGACGTGAGAGCGATGTTTGCTTGTCTTGGAGTTCTTCTTCTGCTTCTTCTTCGATCAGGGGATAGGTTCCAGGTCGGCAGCCTGGGCTAGCAGGGTGGATGTCATTTGAGTTTCTGTTTGTGTTTCATCCGTAGTTAGATGTTGCTCTTATGTAAGATGATGTTGTATTCATGTGGCATTGTATGCCTTTTGTATGTATCCCCATCTATTATGTAATGTTGATGTAATGATATCCACCTTGCAAAAGCGTCTTCAAGATGCGCTTCTATCCTTGGTGGGACCTTCGAGTTCCTTTAGGATAGGGTCGCATCTTGGGCGTGACAAGTTGGTATCAGAGCCTCGACCGACCCTAGGAGCCCCCTTGATTGATCGTGTAGTTTGGCCGTTGTTGAGTGTCACATCCCTAGTTCTGGTATGCTCAAGGCTATCTAGTCATGTGTGCATCATGTTTAAATGGAACATGATGCACACATGACTAGCTAGCCTTGAGCATACCAGAACTAGGGATGTGACATTGAGTCTAGAAAAGAAAACTATTTTGAGTCTTAGGATTATATATATCGGAGAGTAGGATTCTTTTTACTCCTCAGCCCCTTCGTCGCTCTGGTAAGGAATCTTGACGTAGGTGTTTTGAATTACTCCTCTTCCCTTTCAAATTTTTCTTTAGGATCACGCAGTTGGTTTTCCGATCGTTGTTCCTCAGCTCTTTTCATCCGATGCATTTCTCGTCAAGTTGACTCAAACCTCTTCATCTTTTCCAAGTTCAATCTTCAGTTGTTTTCTTTTCCGACCCACCCACCCTTTTCTTTTTGGAATCGGAGTCCATAGTCGAGTATCCATTATACTCGTGCGAAGTATTTGTTTTCTTTCCTCAATGATTTCAACCGGTGTTCTCTCTTCAAGTTATTCGCCGGTTTCCCCTTCCAGTTGCCTTTGTTTTCCTGCCCTCCCACCCTTTTTCTTCCAGGAGTCTGACTCTCTCTCGACCATCAATTTCATTCATGTGGAGCCTCTTCAGTCTTCTCTCCATTATTTCAACCGGTGAATTCTCGCCTCAATGGACATTCTTCAACTCTTTTTCTTCTCCGGTGGACTCAATTCTAGTTTTCGGGTTGATCACATTCTTTTCCTGGGATCAAGTGTTTTCCCTGCTCGTTCGCCTCTCGCCAGTTTATCATTCCGGAGTTCGGAAGACATCTCAGGAGATTCGTCTGTATTCCAATTAATTCGAGGTTGTCACCTCATTCAAATATTTCAATTGTTCTGGTGCATCATCTGTCTAATCAACATCCCTTTCCAACGGCATTTTTCTCTTCAGTGGTCCCTAACCCACAGGTCTTTTCCCAGGATCTTACCTGACTCTTCTAATTATTCCGGAGCAATTCCCAAATTCTTTTCAAGTGTGACGTAAGAACGGATCCCATCAGTCAGATGCCTTTCCAAGATCGATTTCAAATCATTTCATTGTTGGCTCAACCTTTTTCGGTTTCTCATTCTCCCGGAGTATCTCAGTAATTTTGGTGGTGTTTTCCGTCATCATTTGAAGATTGAAGAAGAGTTTTGCTCTAAATATTGTCTGTTCTCGCGAAGTTTCGTGGTTCTAGCTTCATGTTATCCTCGCGAATTATTCCATTTGTCAGTTATTTTTTTTCTTTTCATTCACCCGGAGTATTTCAGGAGTTGCTTTCCCTCTCGATCATCCGGAGGTCATCTTTTCGGAAGATTTCTTCATTCTATGTTTTCAGCTTCGGTCGTGTCAATATTATCCCGGTGCTTCGTTCAAGTGTTCTTTAATCGGCTCATGATCTCTTTGTTCTTTTCCATCTAAATCCCCTCTAGCATATGGGTTCTTCTAATTCTTCCCAGTGATTCAGTCTCTTTCATCAGTCATTTTTGAATTCTGACGGTGGTTCGTTCAAGATTCTTTTTCCTTGATTATAATATTAATCCATTCGTTCTTTTCAATCCTACCGGTGGTTCATGAAGACCTTCTCAAGTTTGCGATATGTCACTTCTCAATCCTTTTTCAAGAAGAATAAGTAGTATGCAAAAATCCATTGCTTGTCATCAATTTAATTTGATGAAGGATATAAGCATACAATAAATCTTATTCTTATTTCATCCAAGTGATTAATCCCTTTCTTCGGAGTTTGTTCTTGATGAATAAATTCTAGTTCCAAGTGTTTTCATCTATTCTTTTCCGGAGTTAAAATTTTCCTCGTGCATCTCGTCGAAACCTCCATCTAAATCATCTCAAGGCTCATCTTACTCTTTCATCCTTCATTTCTATCTCACAATCCTTTTGTTACCGGAGTTCTTCATGGTGGTTCTTCATGATTCAATTCATTCTTCAAGTGTTCATCAAGATTCTTATTCAAGGAGTTCTAGTATCTTTTCTTCTCGCATCTCGAAATGTAATTAATTCTTCGTATTCTTTTGAAGTGGAGTTTTGCATTTCTTCGTTCTTCTCAGCTATCCAATCATTTCCGCTTGTGGTCGGAGATCACCTCATAATTTTGAAGATGTTATCCATAAGACCACAACAAGCAATTCTTTTCGTTGTTGATTTTCTCAACAACTCCGTTCAACCCTTTCTTCTAAGGTTGCTTTCAATTCCATTCGTGGCACAAATTGTCATTTTCTTCTCCATTATTTTTGTTTTATTTCAATTCTTTCTGGAGGTTTTTGGTCATACCTTCATCAAGTATCATTCCATCCTCTCTAGTTCATGTTCTTTTCCTTCCATTTTCAGCCGGTGTGCTGCCTAAATCCTTTCAGTCTTACTCGTTTCTTATCTCATTCTAACCGGAGTGGTTTCTAGTCTATTTGATTCCGTGAGCTTTCGATTCTTGTCATTCTCCTCGTTCCTCTCTTCTTATCGAGTGCTCTCGATTCTTTGCTTCTTCTCTTGAGTTCTTGTTTCACCTCATCCCTTTTCCCTTTCGTCTCGGTCCTAAGATCTCGGCACGAGATCTCTTGTTAGTGGAGGAGTGTTGTAACGCCCCGGATTCGATGCGCCAGGTGTCTACCAGTTATTCGCCGTCATTTCCATGTAATTTGCTTGCGTGTTGCATTTTACCATGTCATCATGTGCATTTCATTTTGCATACGTGTTCGTCTCATGCATCCGAGCATTTTCCCCGTTGTCCGTTTTGCAATCCGACTCTCCTATGTCATCCGGCGTTCCCCTTTTGTCTCTCGTTGTGAGTGGGTGTTCAACTTTCTTGGAATGGCCCGAGGGTTGCCAAGCGGCTTTGGTATAGCACCGATAGACCGCCTGTCAAGTTTCGTGCCATTTGGAGGTCGTTTGATACTCCAACGATTAACCGAGTAACCGTAAAAGCCTCTTTTGTTTGCATCCCAATGTTGGGGAACGTAGTAATTTCAAAATTTTCCTACGCACACGCAAGATCATGGTGATGGCATAGCAACGAGAGGGCAGAGTGTTGTCCACGTACCCTCGTAGACCGTAAGCGGAAGCGTTAACACAACGCGGTTGATGTAGTCGTACGTCTTCACGATCCGACCGATCCAAGTACCGAACGTACGGCACCTCCGAATTCAGCACACGTTCAGCTCGATGACGATCTCCGGGCTCCGATCCAGCAAAGCTTCGGAGATGAGTTCCGTCAGCACGACGGCGTGGTGACGATGATGATGTTCTACCGGCGCAGGGCTTCGCCTAAACTCCGCGACGATATGACCGAGGTGGAATATGCTGGAGGTGGGCACCGCACACGGCTAAGGAACGCTCCGTAGATCAACTTGGGTGTCCATGGGGTGCCCCCTACCCCCGTATATAAAGGAGTGGAGGAGGGGAGGGCCGGCCCTCTTCTATGGCGCGCCCTAGGGGAGTCCTACTCCCACCGGGAGTAGGATTCCCCCTTTCCTAGTCCAACTAGGAGTCCTTCCATGTATTAGGAGTAGGAGACAAGGAAGGGGAAGAGAGAAGGGAAGGAAGGAGGGGGTGCGGCCCCTCCCCTTAGTCCAATTCGGACTAAGCCATGGGGGGGCGCGGCCTGCCCTAGGCAGCCCCTCTCTCTTTCCCGCAGGGCCCAATAAGGCCCAATACTTCTCACCGGCGAATTCTCGTAACTCTCCGGTACTCCGAAAAATACCCGAATCACTCGGAACCTTTCCGAACTCCGAATATAGTCGTCCAATATATCGATCTTTACGTCTCGACCATTTCGAGACTCCTCGTCATGTCCCCGATCTCATCCGGGACTCCGAACTCCTTCGGTACATCAAAACTCATAAACTCATAATATAACTGTCATCGAAACCTTAAGCGTGCGGACCCTACGGGTTTGAGAACTATGTAGACATGACCTAGAACTATTCTCGGTCAATAACCAATAGCGGGACCTGGATGCCCATATTGGCTCCTACATATTCTACGAAGATCTTTATCGGTCAAACGCATAACAACATACGTTGTTCCCTTTGTCATCGGTATGTTAGTTGCCCAAGATTCGATCGTCGGTATCCAATACCTAGTTCAATATCGTCACCGGCAAGTCTCTTTACTCGTTCTGTAATGCATCATCCCGTAACCAACTCATTGGTCACATTGCTTGCAAGGCTTATAAAGATGTGCATTACCGAGAGGGCCCAGAGATACCTCTCCGACAATCGGAGTGACAAAACCTAATCTCGAAATACGCCAACTCAACATGTACCTTCGGAGACACCTGTAGTACTCCTTTATAATCACCCAGTTACGTTGTGACGTTTGGTAGTACCCAAAGTGTTCCTCCGGTAAACGGTAGTTGCATAATCTCATAGTTACAGGAACATGTATAAGTCATGAAGAAAGCAATAGCAACATACTAAACGATCAAGTGCTAAGCTAACGGAATGGGTCAAGTCAATCACATCATTCTCCTAATGATGTGATCTCGTTAATCAAATGACAACTCTTTTGTCCATGGCTAGGAAACATAACCATCTCTGATAAACTAGCTAGTCAAGTAGAGGCATACTAGTGACACTATGTTTGTCTATGTATTCACACATGTATTATGTTTCCGGTTAATACAATTCTAGCATGAATAATAAACATTTATCATGAAATAAGGAAATAAATAATAACTTTATTATTGCCTCTAGGGCATATTTCCTTCAGTCTCCCACTTGCACTAGAGTCAATAATCTAGTTCACATCGCCATGTGATTTAACACCAATATTCATATCTGTATATGATTAACACCCATAGTTTACATCATCATGTGACCAACACCCAAAGGGTTTACTAGAGTCAATAATCTAGTTCACATCGCTATGTGATTAACACCCAAAGAGTACTAAGGTGTGATCATGTTTTGCTCGTGAGAGAATCTTAGTCAACGAGTCTGTCACATTCTGAGCCGTATGTATTTTGCAAATATTCTATGTCTACAATGCTCTGCACGGAGCTACTCTAGCTAATTGCTCCCACTTTCAATATGTATCCAGATTGAGACTTAGAGTCATCTGGATCGGTGTGAAAACTTGCACCGAGGTAACTTTTACGACGGGCTCTTTTATCACCTCCATAATCGAGAAATATTTCCTTAGTCCTCACTAAGGATATTCTTGACCAATGTCTAGTGATCTACTCCTAGATCACTATTGTACTCCCTTGTCAAATACAGAGCAAGGTATACAATAGGTCTGGTACATAGCATAGCATACTTTATAGAACCTATGACTGAGGCGTAGGGAATGACTTTTCATTCTCTTTCTATTTTCTGTTGTGGTCGGGATTTGAGTATTACTCAATTTCATACCTTTGCAACACAGGCAAGAACTCTTTCTTTGACTGTTCCATTTTGAACTATTTCAAAATCTTGCCAAGGTATGTACTCATTGAAAATCTTATCAAGCGTCTTGATCTATCTCAATAGATCTTGATGCTCAATATGTAAGTAGCTTTTACTGAGGTCTTTTCCTTTTAAAGAACTCCTTTAAAACACTCCTTTATGCTTTGCAGAAAAATTCTACATCATTTCTGATCAACAATATGTCACTCACATATACTAATCAGAAAGGCTGTAGCGCTCCCACTCACTTTATTGTAAATACAGGCTTCATCGTAAGTCCATATAAAACTATATGCATTGATCAACTTATCAAAGCGTATATTCCAACTCCGAGATGCTTGCACCAGTCCATAGATGGATCGCTGGAGCTCGCACATTTTGTTAGCACCTTTAGGATTGACAAAACCTTCTGGTTGCATCATATACAACTCTTCTTTAATAAATCCATTAAGGAATGCAGTTTTGACATCCATTTGCCAGATTTCATAAAATGTGGCAATTGCTAACATGATTCAGACAGACTTAAGCATTGATACGAGTGAGAAAATCTCATCGTATTCAACACCTTGAACTTGTTGAAAACCTTTCGCAACAAGTCGAGCTTGGTGGATAGTAACACTACTATCAGTGTCCGTCTTCCTCTTGAAGATCCATTTATTTAACATGGCTTGCTGATCATTGAGCAAGTCAATCAAAGTCCATACTTTGTTCTCATACATGGATCATATCTCAGATTTTATGGCCTCAAGCCATTTCGCGGAATCTGGGCTCATCATCGCTTCCTCATAGTTCGTGGGTTCATCATGGTCTAGTAACATGACTTCCAGAACAGAATTACCGTACCACTGTGGTGCGGACTGTACTTTGGAAGACCTACGAGGTTCTGTAGTAACTTGATCTGAAGTTTCATGATCATCATCATTAGCTTCCTCACTAATTGGTGTAGGAATCACTGGAACTGATTTCTGTGATGAACTACTTTCCAATTCGGGAGAAGGTACAAATTACCTTATCAAGCTCTACTTTCCTCCCACTCACTTCTTTCGAGAGAAACTCCTTCTCTAGAAAGGATCCATTTTTAGCAACAAATATCTTGCCTTCGGATCTGTGATAGAAGGTGTACCCAACAATTTCCTTTGGGTATTCTATGAAGACGCACTTCTCCGATTTGGGTTCGAGCTTATCAGGATGAAACTTTTTCACATAAGCATCACAGCCCCAAACTTTAAGAAATGACAACTTGGGTTTCTTGCTAAACCATAGTTCATATGTTGTCGTCTCAACGGACTTAGATGGTGCCCTTTTAATGTGAATGCAGCTGTCTCTAATGCATAACCCCAAAACAATATTGGTAAATCAGTAAGAGACATCATAGATCGCACCATATCCATAAAGTGCGGTTACGGCGTTCGGACACACCATAACGTTGTGGTGTTCCAGGTGGCGTGAGCTATGAAACTATTCCACATTGTTTTAATTGAAGACCAAACTCGTAACTCAAATATTCGTCTCCGCGATCAGATCGCAGAAACTTTATTTTCTTGTTACGATGATTTTTCCACTTCACTCTGAAATTCTTTGAACCTTTCAACTATTCCAGACTTATGTTTCATCAAGTAGATATACCCATATCTGCTCAAATCATCTTGTGAAGGTCAGAAAATAACGATACTTGCCACGAGCCTTCATACTCATTGGTCTGCATACATCAGTATGTATTATTTCCAATAAGTCAGTAGCTCATTCCATTGTTCCAAAGAACGGAGTTTTAGTCATCTTGCCCAAAAGGCACGGTTCGCAAGCATCAAATGATTCATAACCAAGTGATTCTGAACATCCATCTTTATGGAGTTTCTTCATGCGCTTTACACCGATATGACCCAAACGGCAGTGCCACAAATAAGTTGCACTATCATTATTAACTTTGCATCTTTTGGCTTCAATATTATGAATGTGTGTATCACACGATCGAGATCCAACAAACCATTTTCATTGGGTGTATGACCATAGAAGGTTTTATTCATGAAGACAGAACAACAATTATTCTCTAACTTACATGAATAACCGTATTGCAATAAACATGATCAAATCATATTCATGCTCAACGCAAACACCAAATAACACTTATTTAGGTTTAACACTAATCCCGAAAGTATAGGGAGTGTGCGATGATGATCATATCAATCTTGGAACTATCTCCAACACACATCGTCACTTCACCCTTAACTAGTCTCTGTTTATTCTGCAACTCCCGTTTCGAGTTACTAATCTTAGCAACTGAACTAGTATCAAATACTGAGGGGTTGCTATAAACACTAGTAACATACACATCAATAACATGTATATCAAATATACTTATGTTCACTTTGCCATCCTTCTTATCCTCCAATCACTTGGGGTAGTACCTCTTCCAGTGACTAGTCTCTTTGCAGTAGAAGCACTTAGTCTCAGGCTTAGGACCAGACTTGGGTTTCTTCACTTGAGCAGCAACTTGCTTGCCGTTCTTCTTGAAGTTCCCCTTCTTTTCCCTTTGCCTTTTTCTTGAAACTAGTGATCTTGTTAACCATCAACATTTGATGCTCTTTTCTTTATTTCTACCTTCACCGATCTCAACATCGCGAAGAGCTCAGGAATAACTTTCGTCATCCCTTGCATATTATAGTTCATCACAAAGTTCTAGTAACTTAGTGATGGTGACTAGAGAATTCTGTCAATCACTATCTTATCTGGAGGATTAACTCCCACTTGATTCAAGCGATTGAAGTACCCAGACAATCTGAGCACATGCCCACTAGTTGAGCGATTCTCCTCCATCTTTTAGCTATAGAACTTGTTGGAGACTTCATATCTCTCAACTCGGGTATTTGCTTGAAATATTAACTTCAACTCCTGGAACATCTTATATGGTCCATGACGTTCAAAAACGTCTTTGAAGTCCCGATTCTAATCCGTTAAGCATGGTGCACTAAACTATCAAGTATTCATCATATTGAGCTAGCTAAACGTTCATAACGTCTGCATCTGCTCCTACAATAGGTCTGTCACCTAGCGGTGCATTAAGGACATAATTCTTCTGTGCAGCAATGAGGATAAACCTCAGATCACGGATCCAATCCGCATCATTGCTACTAACATTTTCAACACAATTTTCTCTAGGAACATATCAAAATAAACATATGAAAGCAACAATGCAAGCTATTGATCTACGACATAATTTGCAAAATACTACCAGGACTAAGTTCATGATAAATTTAAGTTCAATTAATCATGTTACTTAAGAACTCCCACTTAGACAGACATCTCTCTAGTCATCTAAGTGATCACGTGATCCAAATCAACCAAACCATGTCCGATCATCACGTAAGATGGAGTAGTTTCAATGGTGAACATCGCTATGTTGATCATATCTACTATATTATTCACGCTCGACCTTTCGGTCTCCGTGTTCCGAGGCCATATCTGTATATGCTAGGCTCGTCATGTATAACCCGAGTATTCCGCGTGTGCAACTATTTTGCACCCGTTGTATTTGAACGTAGAGCCTATCACACCCGATCATCACGTGGTGTCTCAGCACGAAGAACTTTCACAACGGTGCATACTCAGGGAGAACACTTCTTGATAATTAGTGAGAGATCATCTTAAAATGCTACCGTCAAACAAAACAGAATAAGATGTATAACAGATAAACATCATATGCAATCAAAATATGTGACATGATATGGCCATGATCATCTTGCGCCTTTGATCTCCATCTCCAAAGTACTGTCATGATCTCTATCGTCACCGGCACGACACCATGATCTTCATCATCTTGATCTATATCAATGTGTCGTCACATGGTCGTCTCGCCAACTATTGCTCTTGCAACTATTGCTATCGCACAGCGATAAAGTAAAGCAATTATTTGGCACTTGCATCTTATGCAACAAAGAGACAACCATAGGGCTTCTGCCAGTTGCCGATAACTTCAACAAAACATGATCATCTCATACAACAACTTATATCTCATCACGTTTTGACCATATCACATCACAACATGCCCTGCAAAAACAAGTTAGACGTCCTCTACTTTGTTGTTGCAAGTTTTACGTGGCTGCTACGGGCTTAAGCAAGAACCAATCTCACCTACGCATCAAAACCACAACGATAGTTTGTCAAATAGACTCCATTTTAACCTTCGCAAGGACCGGGCGTAGCCACACTCGGTTTAACTAAAGTTGGCGAAACTGACACCCGCCAGTCACCTGTGTGCAAAGCACGTCGGTAGAACCAGTCTCGCGTAAGCGTACGCGTAATGTCGGTCCGGGCCGCTTCATCCAACAATACCGCCGAACCAAAGTATGACATGCTGGTAGGCAGTATGACTTATATCGTCCACAACTCACTTGTGTTCTATTCGTGCATATAACATCAAACCATAAAACCTAGGCTCGGATGCCACTGTTGGGGAACGTAGTAATTTCAAAAATTTCCTACGCACACGCAAGATCATGGTGATGGCATAGCAACGAGAGGGGAGAGTGTTGTCCACGTACCCTCGTAGACCGTAAGCGGAAGCGTTAACACAACGCGGTTGATGTAGTCGTACGTCTTCACGATCCGACCGATCCAAGTACCGAACGTACGACACCTCCGAGTTCAGCACATGTTCAGCTCGATGACGATCTCCGGGCTCTGATCCAGCAAAGCTCCGGAGATGAGTTCCGTGAACACGACGGCGTGGTGATGATGATGATGTTCTACCGGCGCAGGGCTTCGCCTAAACTCCGCGACGATATGGCCGAGGTGAAATATGGTGGAAGGGGGCACCGCACACGGCTAAGGAACGATCCGTAGATCAACTTGTGTGTCCATGGGGTGCCCCCTACCCCCGTATATAAAGGAGTGGAGGAGGGGAGGGCCGGCCCTCTTCTATGGCGCGCCCTAGGGGAGTCCTACTCCCACCGGGAGTAGGATTCCCCCTTTCCTAGTCCTACTAGGAGTCCTTCCATGTATTAGGAGTAGGAGACAAGGAAGGGGAAGAGAGAAGGGAAGGAAGGAGGGGGTGCGGCCCCTCCCCTTAGTCCAATTCGGACTAGGCCATGGGGGGGCGCGCGGCCTGCCCTAGGCAGCCCATCTCTCTTTCCCGCAGGGCCCAATAAGGCCCAATACTTCTCCCCGGCGAATTCTCGTAACTCTCCGGTACTCCGAAAAATACCCGAATCACTCAGAACCTTTCCGAACTCCGAATATAGTCGTCCAATATATCGATCTTTACGTCTCGACCATTTCGAGACTCCTCGTCATGTCCCCAATCTCATCCGGGACTCCGAACTCCTTCGGTACATCAAAACTCATTAACTCATAATATAACTGTCATCGAAACCTTAAGCGTGCGGACCCTACGGGTTCGAGAACTATGTAGACATGACCTAGAACTATTCTCGGTCAATAACCAATAGCGGGACCTGGATGCCCATATTGGCTCCTACATATTCTACGAAGATCTTTATCGGTCAAACCGCATAACAACATACGTTGTTCCCTTTGTCATCGGTATGTTACTTGCCCAAGATTCGATCGTCGGTATCCAATACCTAGTTCAATCTCGTCACCGGCAAGTCTCTTTACTCATTCTATAATGCATCATCCCGTAACCAACTCATTGGTCACATTGCTTGCAAGGCTTATAATGATGTGCATTACTGAGAGGGCCCAGAGATACCTCTCCGACAATCGGAGTGACAAAACCTAATCTCGAAATACGCCAACTCAACATGTACCTTCGGAGACACCTGTAGTACTCCTTTATAATCACCCAGTTACGTTGTGACGTTTGGTAGTACCCAAAGTGTTCCTCCGGTAAACGGGATTTGCATAATCTCATAGTTACAGGAACATATATAAGTCATGAAGAAAGCAATAGCAACATACTAAACGATCAAGTGCTAAGCTAACGGAATGGGTCAAGTCAATCACATCATTCTCCTAATGATGTGATCCCATTAATCAAATGACAACTCTTTTGTCCATGGCTAGGAAACATAACCATCTCTGATAAACGAGCTAGTCAAGTAGAGGCATACTAGTGACACTATGTTTGTCTATGTATCCACACATGTATTATGTTTCCGGTAAATACAATTCTAGCATGAATAATAAACATTTATCATGAAATAAGGAAATAAATAATAACTTTATTATTGCCTCTAGGGCATATTTCCTTCACCCAACACCCCTTCATAGTCGCACAAAACTCAGCAACCTCCCCTCCATGCTCTCGGTCGTCCGATCACGATCGCGTGGCCGAAAACCGCACCTCATTTGGACTCTCCTAGCTCCCTCTACCTATAAATACACCTTCCCCTCCGAAATTCGCGGTGCAAACCCTAGCCTCTTCGACCTCCGCGCGCCGGACATGTCCACTCTGCCGCGGACACGTCCAGCCGCCGCGCCGGATGAATCGCGCGCCGCCACTTGTCGCCTCCCTGGCTTCCCCGCCACCGCAGCCCGCCAGGCCCTCGCGGAGCCTGCCCGAGCCCATCTGGGGCCCAGGTCGGACCCCGTGCGCCGCCGCCCGCACCGCCGCCCGCGCCC
>NC_057807.1:106034144-106066052 GCF_018294505.1 Triticum aestivum
CGCCCTCCGGCGTCCGTGCTCCGCCTCCGCCGCGCCGCCCATCGACCTCGTCGCCTCCACCGCCCACCAACCTCGCCGGAGCCGCCCGCCGCTCGCCGGAGTTCTTCTCCGGTCGGATCCGGAGAGATGGACCAGATCCACCACCACCACCAACCAAACACGGCGCCCCGTCCCGGTCCGCTCCGTCCCAGAACCGTCCCGTCCCGGGTTGACTTTTCCGGAGGGTAATATTTCACCAAGTCCCGAAATATTTGCATTATCATGCCATGTTCATCGCATCATAACTCTGTGCATACTGCTCCGTTTTGTGCGTGTAATATGTCAAATTGTTCGCCTCGACGAGTACTTCATTCTATTCCATTACATCATTTTCATTTGAGCTAAACTTGATTCCTAAAATGCTGTTGGAATAGTGCATGTTGATGTTAACCTGCTGAAACTGTTATAACATGCTCATTTGTCATTTTTTCCATGATTGATGTGTGCATCCTATGAGTATGAGCTCTACATGTGTTTTGATCTATGCCATGCCATATTTCCAGTGGTACTACCCATGTATTTTTGTGAGTTGTGTGCTGAGTGCATCAAGCTTGTTAAGGAGGGTACTTGCTGTTGCTGTTTTGCTAGACTAATTCTGTTATATTTTGTTGCTATGTAAACCTGCTGCTACAAGTCATTCTATGCATATTCTGGAGATGTTCACTAAGGATGAGTTGTTACACATGTCTTGATCTATCCATTCATGCCCCTGTTTGCATTTATAGACTACTGTAGCTTGTTGTTATCTTGCTCCAAATTTGCTAAATAGTGTTGTTGTCAGCCTGTTAACATTAAGTTCAGTTTTGGCTATGTATTTTTCTAGTGATCCATGCATCCTATGAACTTGTTCTTGCCATGCTTAGCTTCACAAACATGTCTTCTTACTGTTGGTTGCCTTGCCATGTCATGTATTACTCTGTGGTGAGTGGTTCGAGCTTACCAACATGCCTACTTATTGTTGTTCCTGCCATGTTTGAATCCGCCATATAATTTGCCATGTTTACATGAGTGCCATCATATTGTTTGTGCCCTTTTGGCTCATGGTCAGTAGGGACTTTTGATCTATGCAATTAGTAGATTCATGCCATGCCTTTGTTTGCCATGTTGAGTTCCTGTAGCATGTTGTTTGATAGCGCTAAACATTGCAACCTTATGTTATTTCTGCTAAAGTCTGAAACTGTTATTATTTGCAATTTCCCATGTCCTTTTGAGAATGTTCTAGTAGTTTCTGGTGATAGCTCAGTGTTCATGTTTTGTTGTCCTTTACCTGTACTTCATGCCCATGCCTTTTGTTTTCTCGTTGAGATGCTGTAGCATGTTGTTTTGATGCTTGCAATAAGCCTAGTTGCTGTTTTGGACAGATTGTTGTTATTACTTGTATTGAGTGTATGTGTTGCACCGTTGCTCCGTTTTGAGTGTGCTTTATATGAAACTTGCGTGATTTTGCTTGTAGTTTCATATTGTCATGTTGCATCCTTGTTTTGGTGTGTTTTCTTGATGTTTGGATGCATTTAGCATCAATGCCATGTTTTGTTTTGCTCATATCTTCTAGGCCGTAGCTCTGAATCTAATGAACTTTATATGTAACTTGACTAGAATTTCGTGTAGATCCTCTTGGTGCTCTTTAACTTGCTGTTTAACAACTAGAACATAAGGTTTATTCAGATCTGGATCAATTTTGAAATTTGCATATGAGGACTTACCGGAATTGTTATATGTTGTTTCCGGCCTCATTTAACTTGCTTTGATGTGTTGTTATTGTTTGCATCATCTTTTGCCATGAGTAGCCTCATCTAGCTTTCTCATGCATCATGCTTTGGTTGTGCATCATGTCTTGTCTATGTGTGGTGTGTTTACTATGTTGTGTGCTTCTTCTCGATAGTTCCCGTTTTGTTGCGATCGTGAGGATTCGTTCGTCTACGCTTGGTTCATCTACGTGGCTTCATCTTCTTCATGGACTCGTTCTTCTTCCTTGCGGGATTTCAGGCAAGATGACCGCTACCCTAGATCTCACTACTATCATTGCTATGCTAGTTGCTTCGTTCTATCGCTATGCTGCGTTACCTATCTTTTGCTCTTCAAGCCTCCCAATTTTCCATGAACCTCTAACCTTTGACACCATTCCTAGCAAACCGTTGCTTGGCTATGTTACCGCTTTTGCTCAGCCCCTCTTATAGCGTTGCTAGCTGCAGGTGAAGTTGAAGATTGCTCCATGGTGGACAGGGTTATGTTGGGATATCACAATATCTCTTATATTATTAATGCATCTATATACTTGGTAAAGGGTGGAAGGCTCGGCCTTATGCCTGGTGTTTTGTTCCACTCTTGCCGCCCTAGTTTCCGTCATACTGGTGTTATGTTCCCGGATTTTGCGTTCCTAACACGGTCGGGTGATTTATGGGACCCCCCCTGATAGTTCGCTTTGAATAAAACTTGTCCCGCAAGGCCCAACCTTGGTTTTACCATTTGCCTCACCACCACCTATACCCTTCCCTTGGGTCGTCCAACCCAAGGGTCATCTTTATTTTAGCCCCCCCGGGCCAGTGCTTCTCTAAGTGCTGGTCTGAACCGAGCGATGTCTGGCGCCCCCTGGGCAACCAGGGTCTATGCCAACCCGACGTCTTGCTCATCCGGTGTGCCCTGAGAACGAGATATGTGCAGCTCCTATCGGGATTTGTCAGCACAGCGGGCGGTCTTGCTGGTCTTGTTTTACCATTGTCAAAATGTCTTATAAACCGGGATTCCGAGACTGATCGGGTCTTCCTGGGAGAAGGAATATCCTTCGTTGATCGCGAGAGCTTATCATGGGCTAAGTTGGGACACCGCTGCAGGGTATAAACTTTCGAGAGACGTGCCCGCGGTTATGTGGCAGATGGGAATTTGTTAATGTCCGGTTGTAGATACTTGACACCAGATCCGAATTAAAACGCATCAACCGTGTGTGTAGCTGTGATGGTCTCTTCTTGGTGGAGTCCGGGAAGTGAACACGGTTTCTGTGTTATGATTGACGTAAGTAGGAGTTTAGGATCACCTCTTGATCATTGCTAGCTTCACGATCGTTCCTTTGTTTCTCTCTTGCTCTCATTTGCGTATGTTAGCCACCATACTTGCTTAGTCGCTGCTGCAACCTCACCACTTTACCCCTTCCTTTCCCATTAAGTTTTGCTAGTCTTGATACCCATGGTAATGGGATTGCTGAGTCCTCGTGGCTCACAGATTACTACAACAACAGTTGCAGGTACAGGTTATGCGATGATCATGACGTGAGAGCGATGTTTGCTTGTCTTGGAGTTCTTCTTCTGCTTCTTCTTCGATCAGGGGATAGGTTCCAGGTCGGCAGCCTGGGCTAGCAGGGTGGATGTCATTTGAGTTTCTGTTTGTGTTTCATCCGTAGTCAGATGTTGCTCTTATGTAAGATGATGTTGTATTCGTGTGGCATTGTATGCCTTGTGTATGTATCCCCATCTATTATGTAATGTTGATGTAATGATATCCACCTTGCAAAAGCGTCTTCAAGATGCGCTTCTATCCTTGGTGGGACCTTCGAGTTCCTTTAGGATAGGGTCGCATCTTGGGCATGACAGCATGGCTTCATAGTTCTCCCACCAGAGACTGGCGGGGCCTTCGAGATGATATGCAGCAAAGGTGACCTTATCAGCCTCAGCTATGAGTGCAGAACGTAGCTTGTGAGTAATGCTGCGAAGCCAGTCATCGGCGTCGACAGGCTCGACGGAGTGGTGGAAGGTGGGTGGATGTAACTTGATGAAGTCACTGAGCGACACCAAGTTATTCCTCTGATGCTGTGTTGTGTTCTGTTCGATGCGCTCCAACAAACGGTTGGTCTCCCGCTTGTTTCTCTCAGCCTCCAGCATAACTTCGGCCAGAGAAGGAGGGTGAGGCAGGTTTGGTTCCCCAACTCTGCTGCCTTCAGCCTGCTCTGGAGGAGCAGGGTTGTTGCGGGTGTTGACCATCCTAGGAAAACAAGACAATGGTTTAGTCCAGGATGATAAGATTCTGACATAGAAATGTAGAATTTAATGGATAACTCGGAATGCAAGATGATCATCCGTATGACATGGTAGATACAGAAACTGCTTCTTTTATTCCATCGTCATACACACCATACAAGGTTTAGTACAAGACCAAACAAAGTACTACTACGGTGAAAGGAAGATTACATCTCATCGGAGGCATTCCAAGCTCCTATACATTATTTTTCCTACACCTTCGGAATTGATACACACTAAGTCATATTCCACGGGTCACGCAGGATGGTGGAAATACAACTATTACAATACTAGTGGAACTACTACTAACTCAGACATCTCCATAGTAGTTCTCATAGAAGTCTCCTCCATAGCGTGGAAGTTCAACGTGAGCATCCGGAAACAGACGGTCCTGAGGAGCCTGTGGACCATAGGGCTAGGGTGAGGTCTTGGACCAACAAACAGTGGCCTGCGGGGACCACGAGGTGGGGTGATGCCCCCCACATCACGCCAATCCATCATGTCTGGCAGAGCAGATCTAACAGGATACAGGTCTCTCATATCCATATATCCAGCTTGCACCGCCGGTGCAAACTGAGTCAAGGTGGCCCAGTGATCAACACGGGTGTTGAAAAGCTCCATTCTCAAGGCCCGATTCTCTCGGTCCTTATCCTCGAGCATCTCGGCAGTGGTGCGAGTTAGTGAGTCCTCCTGAGTGGAGTCAGCATAGATAGCCTGGAGATAACCCTGCGCTCTAGGGAGTGAAGCTGGCATATACCGGAAGTCGGTGTTGCGAAGTAGGCCAGTCCTGACTCGCATGATGGTCATCATAGAGTAGGCAGCATCTTGCACAACCATCTCAATAGTAACCCCAAGTCCATAAGAACAGTGGAGGGGCTCGATAGATCCAGGATAAGAGGGAAATATCCTGACAGTGCAGAGATATTGGCTTTTGATTAAAGTCTCGGAACTACTCTTCGACCGTGTATTCAGGATACCAACGGTAACCCGTCTCGATCATTACCCGGACTAACATAGCCGTATGACCGGGCACATCGATGCACCGGGTCAGGTGAACCACTTGGTTTTGATCATGAGTGGCCATCTGAAAGCACAACCACAATGCAAAGGCATTACAATTTCTAGCAGAATTTGGACAGCATAACGGCTGTAAATGCTCAAAAGGAATTTTGAGACATTTTACAAAGAATTGCATAGACACTCAACAATATCATATCAAGATTCTGGGTCCAACTTAACAACATAACAGGGTAGTAGAACTGAACTAGGCTTGTAATCATCAAACCTATAAGGTACTACTGATTAGTAACACGTGAACCTGATAGAGAGAAGAGATCCTAATTCTTAACCCCCGGTGGAAGAATGGGCTGACTCAGATCAGAATGCCATGAGGTAAAGGAGTAAAAAGAGCCTTACGTACTGTCGGTGTACTAAAGTAGGGGTACCTTAGTACCCCGAACTTGTGCACGGGCAGTCGCAGCATCCCGCGGCAAGGCTTGTCGGGCGTCCGCCAAGATCCTCCGTCATTCCCATTTACTGCCATTCAAGAACAAAGTGTTAACTTTGAAGACAAGGCCCCGGCAAGAGGAGCTTGCCGGGAAGGATAAGACCCCGGCAAGAGGAGCTTGCCGGGAAGGACAAGACCCCGGCAATAGGAGCTTGCCGGGAAGGCCAACAAAGGCATGTCAAGGGACTTTCCGCGACGCGCCGCGCGTCCCGGCAAGACCCGGTGAGCGACAAGCTTGCGGGTGTGACGAGTCAGCGACCGCGGCAAGGCGCTTGCCGCGGCGAAGCCACCACTCTGCGCCCACACTCCAGCGCATCCGACGACGTGTCGCCGCAGGATCGCTCCTAGTGCACGTGGCGGGCGGCTGTGCAGCTAAGCGGTGCGAGGTGGCAAGTGAAGATGACGAGGAGGCCATCGTGGCGATCGGTGGCGCCCCTAACGGTCGCTTCCTGCACTGTTGGGGCGACCAGACGGGCATTAAATGCCCTTGTCCCCTGCCGTCAAAGTTAGGTAGGGGGCACTATTGATAGTAGTTGTACCAACCCGCGTTTTTACTTTTTTACCCCTCTCTCTGCGTTGCCACTTGTCGGTGACCCCTTTATACTATAAAAAGGAGGCCCGTGCGCACGTAGAAGGGGTTCGACTCATTCGAGACCACAGGATACCCACGCTTTCGAGCAAGAACAGAATAGAAACACAAAGCAGCAGTAGGAGTTTTATCTCTCCGGAGAGCTCCGAAGCTGGGTAAAATCCCTCGCGTGCTCGACCTCGATCTGCTCTTCGTGCACCCTCCGCTCCCTGCCGGACCGAGAAGGGGCCCCTGCCCCATAGGTGCTCGTCCCCCCACGACATCTTTGGCGCGCCAGGTAGGGGGGCGTCGAGGTTGTGCGAACCTGATCCGGTCTTCGCGCGCTACATCAACATCTTCATCGACATGCCACCGAAGAAGAAGCCTTCGGAGGTGGCCGCTCCGTCCACGTCGATCCCACCGCCGCCGGAGCAAACGGGCGGTGGGGTAGACGCCGACGGAGGAGCGGGCGCCGACGGTGGGACTCACGTCGTCACCAGGTCCAAAGACAAGGCCCCGCAAGCTTCGGCGTCCGTACATACACCGCACCCTTCCCAGGAGGTGCAGGGTCGACAACGCCATGGTGCTCCTAGCACCGTACTCGCGTTGGAGCAGGGCCAAGCTGGTGGATCTCGGGGCGTTCAAGACCAGCGTGCACGCCAGCATGCTGGCACGAGTGAGGTGCGGTCGCCTGGACGGGGTACTGCTCCTTCCAACCCAGTTGGGAGTCCGAGCATATCCCGCTCCTCGCGCCGCTCGCCGCCGCCGCCGAAGACCCCAGAAGAAGCGCTGGCCCGAGCCCAGCCGCTTCCTGATTACCCTCGAGCGCCAGACAAGATCGACGACTGGAGGATTACCATTCAGAGCCTCGTCGGCTTCACCAACGCCGACAAGCCCCGGCAACCAAGCACATCGAAGCCCCGGCAAGACGCCCAGGCGCAAGCCGACGCCGACAAGACCGCTGGGGGTGCCACTACCGTGCACTCCCCGCCCTGAAGGCCAAGATCGCCGACTCGCCGGGCCAACCTCGACACCGACTCCACTGCATCGTCGGATCCGCGAGCTCGCCGCGATCAACGCCAGGTTCTCCAAGAACGACGACACGAAGATGCTCGCACTCGCATCGAGCGTCAGAGAGAAGCGCGACGTCAGTATGACCAGCGCGCTGGGCCCACTGTTGATATGCACGCGCCCGGGGAAACAGGCGACTTGCCGTACGCGGTAGGTTTCCCTGCGTTCACCCGTGAGCTGCGGCAGGTCCAGTGGCCCAGCACCAAGAATTTCAAGCCAGACGTGCCCGAGAAGTACGATGGCAGGATCCATCTGTCGGAGTTCCTTAGCATCTACACCATAGCGGTGCAGGCTACCGGGGGACGCGACGAGAAGATCCTCGCCAACTACTTCCCGCTGGTGCTCAAGCCCAACGTCAGATCTTGGCTCATGCACTTGCCGGACAACTCCATTTCTTCGTGGGCTGACCTGTGCCATTAGTTTGCCGGCGCCTTCACAGGCGGCCACAAGCCCCATGGCCAGGAAAGCGATCTTCATTTGCTTGCCCAGAAGGAAGGAGAACCCTTGCGCAAGTATATACAGAGATTCAGCCAGGTGCAGCGCAACATCCCAGACGTCCACCCTGCCGCGGTTATCAGCGTGTTCCATCAGAACGTGCGTAACCGCAGGATGAGGGAGGAGATGGCGATGTGCAAGATTAGAGACGTCAGCGAGCTCTACGCTCTGGCCGACAAGTGTGCACGGGCTGAAGAGGGGAGGAGACTCCCCGGAGAGAGCGCAGGAGCAGAAGGATCTGACAGTGAGGACGCCCCTCCGGCAAAGAAGAACCGGAGGCGGAATAATAGAAAGAGGAAGGCTAAGGATGTGCTAGTCGTCGAGCAGTCCGGCAACGGAGGCGGCACCGAGAAGGCCAACGCTGGCGACTCCGGCGAGGCTGTGGTGGCCGCCGACAAGCAGGACGGTTCCGGCAAGCAGTACTGCAAGATCCACCGTACCAAGGGCCATGACCTCCAAGCATGCAAGAAGGTTGAGCAGATGGCAGAGCTACAGAAAGCTGAATATGAGCGTCGCGACAAGGAGAAGGCCCAGGAAGGTGGCAGAGGATCCGACAAGAAGCGTCCCGCCCGGGGAGGGCGCCGTGGCAAGGCCAAGCAGCGGCAAGGAGACAGACCTCCCCGTGGCCGCGACAAGGATGAAGACGAAGATGAGGATGATGAGATAGACGGGGATGAGACCGACGACCAAGAGTTTTAGAAGGCGACGGAGGTTTTGTGCGTTGACGGCGGTGCTTCTCTGCACACCTCGCACCGTCAACTCAAACAGTGGGTGCGGGAGGTGAATGCAGCAGAACCATCAGTCGAATCGCGCAAGCCCCTGAAGTGGTCCAGCACGCCCATCGTATTTGATGTTGAGGATCACCCTGATCGCATCACTGCGGTCGGGTGCTTGCCAATGTTGGTTTCGCCAACCATCCGCAACCTCAAGGTCACAAAGATGTTGGTTGACGGCGGGGCCGGCCTAAATCTGATCTCTTCCGCGGTGCTCAACAAGCTCCAGATCCCCGACAGTGAGCTCGAAGAAACTGGTACCTTTCAAGGAATCAATCCGGGAAGGAGCAAGCCGAAGGGGAAGATCACACTGCCAGTGACGTTTGGCAGCAAGCTGAATTTCAGGACAGAGAGAGTCATGTTTGACGTTGCTGATTTCCCATTGCTCTACAATGGGATACTCGGCCGTCCAGCGCTTGCCAAGTTCATGGCAGCCTCTCATTATGCTTACAACGTGCTCAAGATGCCCGGTCCGATAAGTGTTATTTCTGTCCATGGCGACAAGAAAGATGCACTTATCTGTACCGACAAGATCTACCGGGAAGCAGCAGCCGCAGCAGAGCGCAAACCACTTGCCGCTGAAGCTCCCGGGGGGAAGAAGAAGAAGACCAAGTCCGGCAAGAGTAGCTCTGATGCCCACTCCGGCAAGCGCACCTCTTCGGAGTGCTGCGCTACAGTCGAGGACGCACCATTGAGTTCCACCAGCAAGTGCAAGAAGGCGAAGACAGCTGCAGCAGAGACCAAGAAAGTGGCCGCCAAGGAGGACGGCACTGGTGGTACCTTCACCATCAGTGCCACGCTTCACCCTAAATAGGAAAGCGCGCTCGTTGCTTTCCTGCGGGCGAATGTCGATGTGTTTGCATGGCAACCATCTGACATCTCCGGTGTTCCCAGGAAAGTAATTGAGCACCACCTTGCCGTCTGTCCTCACGCGCGGCCCGTCAAGCAGAGAGTCAGGAAGCAAGCAGTGGAACGCCAAGAGTTCATTGCAGAAGAGATCAAGAAGTTGGAAGCAGCGGGCCTCGTCCGAGGAGTACTCCATCCAACGTGGTTAGCCAATCCAGTAGTCGTGCGCAAGGCGAACGGGAAGTGGAGGCTTTGTATTGACTTCACGGATGTTAATAAAGCTTGTCCCAAAGATCCATTTCCCTTGCCGCGCATTGACCAGATTGTCGACTCCACGGCAGGATGTGTTCTGCTTTCATTTCTTGATGCATACTCAGGATACCACAAGATCTTCATGGCAGAAGAGGATGAAGAGAAAACCACATTCATTACTCCATGTGGCACGTACTGCTTTGTACGAATGCCTTTCAGATTAAAGAATGCCGGTTCAACATTTGCAAGAGTAGTCAGTCATGCTTTTGAGCCACAGCTGCACAGAAATGTAGAAGCATACATGGATGACATAGTGGTCAAGAGCAAGGACAGAGAAACTTTGGTTCAAGATCTGGAAGAGACTTTTGCAAATCTACGCCCGAGAAGTGCGTGTTTGGAGTTCCTTCCGGCAAGCTTCTCGGGTTCTTTGTGTCCCAGAGGGGGATTGAAGCCAACCTCGACAAGATTAAGGCCATCGAGCAGATTGACGCCCCGAAGCGCGTCAAGGATGTGCGAAGGCTTGCCGGCTGTGTTGCTGCTCTCAGTAGGTTCATTTCTAAGTCTGCTGAGCGCGCCCTGCCATTTTTCAAAATTTTGAAAAAGGCAGGTCCAATGAAATGGACTCCGGAAGAGGAGGCCGCGCTACAAGACTTGAAGAGATACCTATCCTCCGCTCCAGTACTTGTCGCACCTAAGCCACAAGAGAAGTTGCTGCTGTATCTAGCGGCAACCAATCAAGTGGTTAGTGCTGCGTTAGTAGTGGAGAGGGAGGCAGATGATGAGCCAGCAGCCGCGGCAAGCGAGTCCAGTGACAAGTAGGGGGCTTCTCCATCAAGCTCTGGTCCCGACAAGGATGAATCTGTGCAACTGCAGGAAGAGAAACAGAAGAAGATGGTACAGCGCCCAGTTTATTTTGTCAGCTCCCTTCTGTAGGGGGCTAGATCAAGATAATCTGGAATACAAAAATTGCTTTTCGGCCTTCTCATGGCCTCGAGGAAGCTGCGCCATTATTTTCAAGCACACGAGATCACAGTTGTCACTCGCTTTCCGTTGAAGAGGATATTGCAAAATCCAGAAGCAACAGGCAGGATTGTCGAGTGGGCACTGGAATTGTCAAGCTTTGGCCTTAAGTTTGAAAGTACTTCAAATATCAAGAGCCGAGCATTGGCAGAATTCATAGCGGAGTGGACGCCAACACCCGATGAAGAAACTCCGGAGAGGAGCATCCCCGTCAAGGAGGCAAACAAAGAATGGATCATGTACTTTGATGGTGCCTTCTCCCTGCAAGGCGCCGGTGTGGGTGTGCTACTTGTCGCACCCACCGGAGAGCACCTCAAGTACGTCATCCAAATGCACTTTCCCAAGGAGCAAGCAACAAACAATACTGCAGAGTATGAAGGCTTGCTTGCCGGACTCAGGATCGCGGCGGACCTTGGGATCAAGAAGCTCATTGTTAGGGGTGACTCACAGCTTGTCGTCTGCCAAGTTAATAAAGATTATCAGAGTCCGCTGATGGAAGCCTACATTGATGAAGTGAGGAAGCTGGAAGAGCATTTTGACGGCCTGCAGATGGAGCATGTTCCAAGAGCTCAGAACGACATTGCAGACGGCCTGTCAAAGTGCGCCGCACTTAAGTTGCCTGTGGAACCAGGGATTTTTGTGCTCAAGCTGACTCAGCCATCTATAACACCATCAACTGGACAGAGCAAGAAGAGAAAGTTGGTTACTGGCGACTACTTTCCGGCAGAGCTTCCCGAAGCCGCCGCCAAGAAGGTCCCCAGGATCAACACAGAAAGTGCTGAGGAGCAGTCTGCTCCGACAAGCCCTAGGGTTTGTTTCATTGAAGCAGACGCTCCCGACAAGTTGTGTCTCGACATGCTTGCCGGGGGGCATCACGCTCCGGCAGGATCCCAGATTCTTGCCGTAGAAGCGAATGTTCCCGCAGCAGCATTTGCGCCTTTAGTCCTTGTTGTCGAGCCACAAGCTCCAACATGGGCACAGCAGATAGTCCATTTCCTTCAGACAGGAGAACTTCCCGAAGAGCACGAAGAAGCAGAAAAAGTAGCCCGGCAATCAAGTATGTACCAGTTTGTCGATGACATACTGTACAGAAGAAGATTCAACGGAGTGAAATTGAAATGCATTTCCCGGGAAGAAGGACAAGAGCTGTTGGCGGAGATACATGGAGGCATATGTGGTCACCACATTGGCGCAAGAGCACTTGCCGGCAAAGCCTTCCGGCAAGGTTTCTTTTGGCTGACAGCCCTCCAGGATGCAACTGCACAAGTAACCAAGTGTGAAGCGTGCCAGTTCCACTCCAAACAGATACATCAACCAGCTCAAGCTCTCCAGACAATCCCTTTATCCTGGCCATTTTCGGTCTGAGGGCTCGATATCCTCGGCCCCTTTCCCCGAGCTGTCGGGGGCTTCGAGTTCTTGTACGTGGCAATCGACAAGTTCACGAAGTGGCCGGAGGTGGAGGCAGTGAGGAAGGTGACAGCACAGTCAGCAGTCAAGTTCTTCAGGTCAATTGTTTGCCGTTTCGGAGTCCCTAACAGGATCATCACCGACAACGGCACACAGTTCACGAGCCGCACCTTCATGCAGTACGTCCAAGATCTTGGCGCCAAGATCTGCTTCGCTTCTGTTGCTCACCCAAGGAGCAACGGTCAAGCGGAGAGGGCAAACGCTGAAGTGCTGCGCGGGCTCAAGACCAGAATTTTCGACAGGCTGCACAAGTGCGGAAGAAATTGGATCGAGGAGCTGCCGGTGGTTCTTTGGTCGATCAGGACGACGCCAAATCGAGCCACAGGCCAGACATCTTTTGCTCTCGCCCTCCGCCCACAAGTTCACCGGGGGGAGGAGAAGATAATGACGCGGATATGGCATCGTTCAAAGAAGTATAGCATATCCGCGTCGTTCAAAGAAGTACAGCCTTGCCGGGACACAAACGACAGAAAAGCTAAGTTGCCAAAGTTTGAGCACAGTCAGTTTTAAATTTTTAAGTTATATTCCTTGAACGACCATGCCTTGTATGGAAAACCTGTGCGCGGAGGAACTGGCTCGTGGCTAAGTTGCGCCCTTACTTTGTTTCGAGTCCGCTCAACAATAAAAGTGTGCTGCGACTAGCCCCGACAAGGTTTCTTGCCGGAAGAAACACCGCCAGCAGGCTGCTGATGTTCCGCACTCAGCGCTCGCGGCAAGTGTGGTTGCACCGGCAAGCTTCCTAAAAGAGTAAGGGTAAAAACATACAAGAGATGGAACCGAATAAAGGAAGTAACATAGCAGATAGTGCCCAGAATAAAGTTATATTACAATAAATAACTTGCCGCGCTCTAATGGGTTGTTCCTATGACATATCTAGCAGCGGCAAGAAAAAGGAGAAGAAGGGCACGCTGGCGCCTGGGCCCCGGCAAGCCAGTGTTGCTGGGGGCTGCGAGTACCAAGATTCATCCACGGCAAGCCAGAGTTGCCGGGGGCTGCGATACCAGATAAGTCTTTCATCCCTCATCATGCATTCTCTTATGGACTGGGGAATGCGAAACCGCGTTTCTTCCCGAAAACTGCCGTGCTCCCTCAACTCTAGGCCCTGGGGCTCGTTCCCGGGGCCAAGTTTAGTCGTAGTCGCGGCAGCCAAGGAATGAAACGAGGAGGCCGCACCCACCTCGTTCCCGCCTCCGTCAAAGGAGTGAGAAAGGTCGAGTGACATGGGAAGGCGGCAGGGCCTGTTGCCGGGAGATGAAACGTCTGTCCGAGGGATACCAAGGATTTGCTCCTTGGCGTGGGTTCAACCCGCGAGACAAATAACCCCGCAAGCATTCCCTTTTCATTAAAAAAACATCCCACTCAGGTACAGTCCATAGAGGATGAAAAACATGAAAGAGAGGATTACAAGTTTTAGATGCGGCTAAGGCCCGAAGGCTTACAAATTAAAAAGATAAGATGCCCATAATCCCTTTCCTGTCCCTCTCTTCAGGAGGTAGGTCAAGGAGGCGAAAAGGGCAAAAGGGGCGCCTAGGCGAGCTACAGGTGCCAGAAGACTCCAAGAGAACATCCCAGGGGCCATCCGAAGGCTGGACGGTGATGGCGGCGCCGGAAGCGGGGTTCGAAGACGGGGCGGCAGGAAAATCAGCATGCTGTCGAGGGCACTACGCCCTCGTACTTCGATTTGACGGCCTTGTCGCCAGCCCTCTTCCCCTTCCGCAGCCTCCCTACGCCAGCCGCCCAAGGAGACGACCCCGGGGAGTTCAAGGAGCCGGCGACACCGATGATGGGGTCACCGGTGACGCACGAAGCGACGCCCGACACCTAGTTGGGCCCGCCATCCCGCCATCCTGCCGCCCTCTACCCTCATCTTTGTTGTCGCTCTCCTCCTCGTCACTCTCGCTCGAGGGGGAGCCTTCGCTATCGGAGGAGCTGTCCACGCAGCACTTCGCCCGAGTGCCGAAGCACCCGAAGACCTTGACGGAGAGGAGATCACCCTCCATTAACTTAAAATGGAGGGTAAACCCCGCCATCAGGCTGTGGATACGGGCGAACATCTTCCACCCATGATCAAGATACATCACATTAGGGGCTGGGAATACAACACGGACTCACGTGCCGCTGATCCCACAGCCCCTCATGTGAAGTCTGAGTGTCTCGGGCGGGTCCAACTCCATCGCGCTCGCAAATGGAGCTGGAAGCCGGAGGCGACGACGAGGCGCCCGGCGCAGCCTGACGAAGAAATCGCAAGGGTCGTCCCCTGTATGGACCGCCGTGGGGAGAGGAACCGCCGGTAGAGGCGGAGATGGCGCGCCGCCCCGTCCGCCTCTTCCCCGAGCGCCTCGACCTCGTCCTCGAACTCGTCCACGACCTTGCCCCCTCCCTCTTCCCCTTATGGCTGGCTCTGCCACCACGGGCGTGGGATAGGGAGGGGTGCGCTGTCTGGCGGCGACCCTCGCCGCCACCGATGAAGGGCTGGGGTTCCCTTTCTCCATGGCGAATGAGAGAAAGGGGAGCAGAAGCTGAGGAAAGGAGGAGATGAGAGAGTGCGGGCTTCTGCGCTCCCCTTCCGCTCTTTTTAAAGGAGCGAGGTGGGGGCTCGGCCGCCCCGCTCAGTGAATCAAGGCAAGGGAAGAGCAGGGAGTCGGGGCCGACCCGCTGCCTCCGCTCGCAACGGCACAGTTTCCCACTTCCACCGTCCGCGACCCCAAGCACATGGGAGCCGCGTGGCGGCGATGCAGAACCGAGGCAAACGTTACGCATTTCCTGGATTTAAGTATTGCCCATGATCTCTCCCACGACGCCGCGATTGACGCGTGCCGTTACGGGAGGGCGTGGTGGATACAGACTAGATTTAGTTTGGACCCAGGCCGCGCGTGCCCGTGCCCTGTTTTGGGCCTGGCCCAACAGCGCTCGGCACCATGTGTGGCCCAGGCCCGGGGGCTCCTGTCGGTGTACTAAAGTAGGGGTACCTTAGTACCCCGAACTTGTGCACGGGCAGTCGCAGCGTCCCGCGGCAAGGCTTGCCTGGCGTCCGCCAAGATCCTCCGTCATTCCCATTTACTGCCATTCAAGAACAAAGTGTTAACTTTGAAGACAAGGCCCCGGCAAGAGGAGCTTGCCGGGAAGGATAAGACCCCGGCAAGAGGAGCTTGCCGGGAAGGACAAGACCCCGGCAAGAGGAGCTTGCCGGGAAGGCCAACAAAGGCATGTCAAGAGACTTGCCGCGACGCGCCGCGCGTCCCGGCAAGACCCAGCGAGCGACAAGCTTGCGGGTGTGACGAGTCAGCGACCGCGGCAAGGCGCTTGCCGCGGCGAAGCCACCACTCTGCGCCCACACTCCAACGCATCCGACGACGTGTCACCGCAGGATCGCTCCTGGTGCACGTGGCGGGCGGCTGTGCAGCTAAGCGGTGCGAGGTGGCAAGTGAAGATGACGAGGAGGCCATCGTGGAGATCGGTGGCGCCCCTAACGGTCGCTTCCTGCACTGTTGGGGCGACCGGATGGGCATTAAATGCCCTTGTCCCCTGCCGTCAGAGTTAGGTAGGGGGCACTATTGATAGCAGTTGTACCAACCTGCATTTTTACTTTTTTACCCCTCTCTCTGCGTTGCCACCTGTCGGTGACCCCTTTAGACTAAAAAAGGAGGCCCGTGCGCACGTAGAAGGGGTTCGACTCATTCGAGACCACAGGATACCCACGCTTTCGAGCAAGAACAGAATAGAAACACAAAGCAGCAGTAGGAGTTTTATCTCTCCGGAGAGCTCCGAAGCTGGGTAAAATCCCTCGTGTGCTCGACCTCGATCTGCTCTTCGTGCACCCTCCGCTCCCTGCCGGACCGAGAAGGGGCCCCTGCCCCATAGGTGCTCGTCCCCCCACGACACGTACCATCCCACAATCAATTCCCCTACCTATAACTAAAGCATTTCTAGACTCAACATCGACCAGTTTGGCTTGGAGAACCTACAGGCAGTCCGGCTCTGATGCCAACGCTGTCAGGACCCCGACTCAATGCCACATCGATCTAGCCTGTAACACCTCATATCACTTTGCGGCCTCACGCACGGTATTCCGACGGGTGTCGCCTTATCTTTTCCCGGGACCGTTTGCGCCTTTTGGCACACGTATATGATAGTGTCGCTAGCATCCATATGATAAGGAGCCCGGGCTGACATGGCTAGTCATAAACCCAAAGTGGCACAGACTTACAGGGACAGGCATCCATGACCCAGCATCGAACGTGTCGGTCATCAGCGAGTGAGTCCCGGGCTGTAGCACTGGGCTAGCAGGACTCCAGTAAACCGGGCTGTAGCGGGCTAACAGGACTCCAGTACTCAACGCGTGACATTTCCCCGAAGGGACAGACACAGGAACGAAGAAGGACACATGTCGGCCAGCCTAAGTGTTCCGGAGCAGTAGCAAGCTACCATGGCTCAGTGGAATCACTAGGAGACATTTCCCGGTAAGAGAGGCTACTAAAGATAAACAACTAGATAGTCAGATCCCACACATACCAAGCATTTCAGTCATACACACAATATGCTCGATATGTGCAAATACAACAAGGCATCACAACATGACTCTACAACACAAGTACCTTATTTAAAGGCTCAGGGAGCCATACATAGCATACACACAAGTACGGGCCACACGACCCACATTCAAGTCATACAAGCATACAAGCCAACAGCGGAAGTAACTTGTCTGAGTACAGACAACTAGTAAAATAAAAGAGGCTTGGGTAAGCCTAGATATACTACATGGTCCTTCACAAGCTCAGGATCACCACCTGGGCCTTAGTCTACTCGTCAATGTCAACGTCTACGAAGAACCCATCGGAAGGGGTTGTAGCATCTTCTGAAAAATGTAAATTAAAGCAACATGAGTACAAAGGTACTCAGCAAGACTTACATCAGATCCTACATACATGCACATTATCAAGAAGGGTTGGTGGGGTTATTGCAGCAAGCCAGCTTTGACTCTTGGCTAAGCTATCCTGCGAGACTCCAACTTGAAATGGTTTTGCGCACTCGAGTCCACTACTCACCACTTCAATACAGTACCAAGGATCCACCTCCGTCTTCCTACGGAAGAGCCATCCTCGGCACTCACGCTTGTCTTGAGGCTCTTAGTAGTTTCCATTTACTCATCTATGAACTGTATAGGCAACCAAGTAGTCCTTTACCGCCGATGCAGCCATTCGAATAGATGATATTAACCCTGCAGGGGTGTACTTCTTCATACATGTTTCCACCACTTAGCGTTTGCACACGACATGTGCTCGGCAGACTTCAAGCGAAAGCCGACGTGGGTGTAGACCACGACCTACCTAAACACCTAAGTCTCTAGTCCAGGTTTATCGCCTATTCAGGTTCAATCCGCAGGGAGTCCGGCCGAGGTTTCCATATACGGCCCCGAACGATGTGAACAGGGTTCCCGAGATACCTAACGGGCATCCGGTACACCGTGCCACGTACCTACCGCATCACAGCCCACCCCACGGTCAGCGCTGTCCACGGCCTCCAGTAGGCTACAAACACCAGAAACTACTTGCAACTCCTGGACAGAGGACTAGGGTGAATAAGAAGTCGAGCGGGGTCATATTTCAGGGCCCAATGTATGGTAGTAGCTGAATCTTAAATCTCACATACAGATCTCAGTGCTTAAGGACGGCTTCAATGAAACAACCCACCATGTACTTCTACATGGCCTCTCATCGATACCTTTACCAAATCATGTTCAACACATTACTCTCATACTGACACGATCATTTCACTCTAGCCCATCACCTAGATGAACCAGACCTGACATGACTCTAAGCATAGCAGGCATAGCAAGGTAGGAACAACACATTCATATGACTCAATCAACTCCTACACATGCTAGTGGGTTTCATCTAGTTACTGTGGCAATGACAGGTCATGCAGAGGAAATGGGTTCAACTACCGCATCACAAGCAGTTTGAATCGCGTTGTCTTAATGCAGTAAAAGAGAGCAGATGCGAGAACATGGGATTGTATCGATATGATCAAATGGTTGGTTGCTTGCCTGATGGGTCGGTGCACTGGTATTGTTCTTCGTTGGGGTAATCACGGTACTCCTTAGGGGCAGGACCTCCGCAGAGAGCACCAATACACAATCATCACCAAACAGTATGCAACAATATGATGCATGCATGAGAAATGGCAAAATGAGTGTATTGGGCTAATGCAACTAAGACCAGATGGGTTTGAACTATTTTGAACCAATGATTCAAGTTTCAAACTCATAAGTGGCCCTTTTAAGTGCTTTATCTTGTTCTATGCTAATCAGCAGGTTAACTTGATTAAACATGCATGGAAACAGTACAGATGGATAGATTGGATTTTTTCTGATCATTTTTCATATATAATACTTTGCATTTGGAGCTACAGATTAATTTCTATGATTTTTTGAAGTTTGTGGTATTTTCTGGAATTTCCTGTGTAGAAATAATTCCAGTAAATAACTTACTGCGTCAGCAATACGTCAGGATGACGTCAGTGGTCAACGGAGCTGGTCCAGGTCAAACTGACCAATGGGTCCTGCATGTCAGTAGTTAATTAAACTAACTAAATTTAGTTAAAACTAATCTGGGTTAATTAGCAGAGGGGGCCCCACTTGTCATAGACTCAGGGGAGTCAACCTGGACCCACCCTAGTTAAAGTCAATGGTCAAACACGTCGACGTTTAGCCGCCGGCGAGGCCAGACGCGGCGGTGGAAGTGCATTTGTGCATTCCGGCGGCCAAATGGGTGGCGGAGAGCATCTACGTGTAGCTGGGAACGAGCCGCAGCTCTTGGTGGTGGTGGTTGAGCTCGGGGTGGCCGGAAACGTCGCCGGCGATGACTTTGGCGGTCGCCGGAGTCGGGTGAAGACGAATCCGAGGCTACGGGACACGGCGAGGCTCGTGGTGAAGTGTGTTGGGCTCCTGGGGCTGAGGTGAGAGCGTTAGACATGGTAGTGTGGCCGGTGGTTGGTCGGAGACACGTCGACGACGAGCTCGGCGGCGGCGCGTGCGGTGAAGCTCCGTGCGCTCGATGTGGTGCACGAGAGCAAGAAAGGAAAGGGGGAGGAGGTAGCCAGGCTCACGGCAGTCTTGAGGAAGCTGACGGCGTGGTTGGGGACGAGCTGGTGCAGCGGCGACGGTGAAAGGGATCTCCAGCGGTGGCGAGGTCGAATGAGGTTGGTGCAGTGGCTTCGGGGCAAGCGAGCCCTCGGGGCTCGGCTTGCTCGAAGGAACGGAGGGCAGCGAAGCTCCTGGACACGGTGGCGCGGCGCAGGGACGACGGAGAGCACGACTACGGCAACGGTGCGGCAGCGGTGGCGTCGGCCATGGTGCGGCAGAGCGAGGGAGAGGAGCTGGGGAGAAGGGGGCGTGTCTGTGAGCTCGAGGGGGAAGTGGGTGATCGACCCAGGGCGGCAGAACGGCGAGAGGAAGAAGCAGAGCGGCGGGCAGCTGCGTGGCACGCTCTGGTGCCGACGTCGAGCACCTGGCTGCCTGCCTAGCGAAGTGATGCATGAACTAGCTAGGGTGTGACAATAAACCTCGTGTTCATCGTGTTGTTCATCGTGTAGCTTAGATTCACGGCGAGGTCTTGGGGCGTGGATCGGTAGGGAGTAGATCTTCGTGCGCACCCCAGAGTTCGAACCGTCAGGGTTTTGCCGGAACCCGATACCCGACAGGTGCGCTGAAGCTTTCCTCTCATCGATCTGCATTTCGCCGCTCTACCACAACCATGGCGGAGGCACGTCGCGCCCGCGCTGAGCGTCGGGCCGCCCTCACCGCCCGCGTCAACCAGACGGCTCCTATCGGCTGGCCTCCCCGTCGTTCTCCATCACCCGCCGCCAACGCTGCCACCAGCCCGGCCAAAAACGAGCAGCAGGTGTCCTTGTTGCGCCCCTCGGTGCTGCGGGACGGTCACACCGCCACTCCGTCACTGACTCCGGCTGGCTTGTCGTCTCACGCTGGTCGCGCTCCCGCGGATCCGCAGGCTGCGCTGCTCATGGCGCGCGAGCTCCTATGTTACCACCCGGTCGACGACCTCTGCGAGGATTGGCTCGACAGCATCGCCGAGCTTGTCAGCGCCGCTAGGGGCTCTCCTGCACCGTCCCTCTCGTTGCCTCATCCATCACCAGCTACGGGCGATGTAGCTCACGGAGCGCCTCCACCACCCTCTCACCAAGACGGTGTCCTCGCGCCAAGGCACGCGGCCCCGCGGCGTGATCCACCGCACCAGGTGAGGGAGTCCTGGATTACGGGGTATCCGGACAGCCGGACTATATACTTTTGCCGGACTATTGGACCGTGAAGATACAAGACTCAAGACTTCATCCCGTGTCCGGATGGGACTCTCCTTTTCGTGGAAGACAAGCTTGGCGATTCGGATGTTAGATCGCCTTCTTTGTAACCAACTCTGTATAACCCTAGCCCTCTCCAGTGTCTATATAAACCGGAGGGTTTAGTCCGTAGGACAACAACAATCATATTCATCATAGGCTAGCTTCTAGGGTTTTATTCTCTATGATCTCGTGGTAGATCTACTCTTGTAGTACTCATATCATCAAGATAATTCAAGCAGGAAGTAGGGTATTGTAACACCCACGATGCGGCTATATCTCCCACGTGTCGAAGCACGACTTAGAAGCATAACCGCATGGTGGTTTGTCGCAAGAAGGGTCATCTTCACACAATCCCATGTAATGAACAAGAATGGGATAAAGAGTTGGCTTACAATTGCCACTTCACACAATGAACATATAATTCATACATCATTCAAAGCACACACATAGTCCGACTACAGACGAAGCCAAAAGAAAAGAAGATAACCCAACTGCTAGATCCCCGATCGTCCCAACTGGGCTCCACTACTGATCAACACGAAACGAAACATAGCAACGACCAAGATCTTCGTTGAGCTCCCATCTGAGCTCGGTTGCATCACCTGCACTGGTATCATCGGCACCTGCAACTGTTGTGATAGTAGGTGAGTCATGAGGACTCAGCAATCTCAAAACCCACGAGATCAAGACTATTTAAGCTTATAGGAAGGATGGGGTAATGAGGTGGAGCTGCAGCAAGCACTAAGCAAATATGATGGCTAACATACGCAAATAAGAGCGAGAAGAGAAGCAAGAACGGTCGAGAAGCTATAGGTGATCAAGAAGTGATCCTGAAACTACATACGCACAATCATAACACAAAGACCGTGTTCACTTCCCGGACTCCACCGAGAAGAGACCATCATGGCTACACACGCGGTTGATGCATTTTAATTAAGTCAAGTGTCAAGTTCTCTACAATCGGATATTAACAAATTCCCATTTGCCACATAACCGCGGGCACGGCTCTCGAAAGTTTAAACCCTGCAGGGGTGTCCCAACTTAGCCCATCACAAGCTCTCACGGTCAACGAAGGATATTCCTTCTCCTAGGAAGACCCGATCAGTCTCGGAATCCCGGTTTACAAGACATTTCGTCAATGGTAAAACAAGACCAGCAAAGCCGCCCGAATGTGCCGACAAATCCTGATAGGAGCTGCACATATCTCATTCTCAGGGCACACCGGATTGTCCAAACTTCCGGTAGGCCATCCCAGAGTTGCCCTGGTGGCCACCGGCGGCTGATAGGTTGGACCAACACTCAAGACATGCACTGGCCCGGGGGGTAAAATAAAGATGACCCTTGAGTCTGCAGAACCCAAGGGAAAAACGCTTAGGTGGCAAATGTTAAAACCAAGGTTGGGTCTTGCTGGAGGAGTTTTATTGAAAGCGAACTGTTAAGGGGGTCCCATAAATCACCCAACCGCGTAAGGAACGCAAAATCAAGGAACATAACACCGGTATGACGGAAACTAGGGTGGCAAGAGTGGAACAAAACACCAGGCATAAGGCCGAGCCTTCCACCCTTTACCAACTATATAGATGCATTAATTAAATAAGAGATATTGTGATATCCCAACATAATCCTGTCCATCATGGAGCAATCTTCAACTTCACCTTCAACTAACAATGCTATAAGAGGGGCTAAGCAAACCGGTAACATAGCCAAGCAACGGTTTGCTAGGAAAGGTGAAAAGATTAGAGGCTGACATGGCAATATAGGAGGCATGGTAAACAAGTGATAGGTAGCGCAACATAGTGATAGAACGAAGCAACTAGCAAGCAAAGATAGAAGTGATATCGAGGGTAATGGTCATCTTGCCTGAGATCCCGCAAGGAAGAAGAACGAGTCCATGAAGAAGACAAACAGACGTAGTCAAACAAATCCTCACAACTCCGGAACGAAACCGAAGCTAACGAGAGAAGCAAACCGGAAAGAAGCATACAACATGGTAAACACACAAGCATAATCATGGCATGGTGCATGTCCGGTTTAAAGAGGCATGGCATGGAAAAGTGCAACAAACAATACTACAAATTAAGTGGAGCTCAATATGCAACGAGTTGCATATTGACGGAACACCACATCAATTATTTAGTTTCTCTCTCGGTTATGTACCCAACAATATTAAATGTTATTAAACATGGCAAGGGGTGAATCATAATTAAACTACCTATTTAGGCAAGTTTAAATGAGGTCAGAAACAACAAACGATAATTCTGGAAAATCCGCATGTGTTATCTAGCAATTTTAAAGCAAGCAACAATTTTAAACATTTTAAATGTTGTTATTATGATGCGGATGACATAAACAAGTTTTATGCAATTTTATGAAAACGTTGACATGAGCATGTTATGAAGCATTTGTCACCATTGCGGAACAAAAGGGGTGCCACGACAATGAATTCAAAAATGATGCCACGGCAACATATCGATTCCGGTAGCTCATGAGGGTACCGGTGCAAAAGGAAGTGTGACGTGAGCGAGTCATGCAAGATGGTGGGGTGATCTCGGATTCTGGGTTCCCACGGAACGGCAGCATGGCAAACGAGGAGGAACATGCCAAGACAACTTGGACACGGTGCAAACATGAGCATCTCATGCATCGCAAACATTCATTATCGAAAGGTCATCTCGGCGGTTATACCTCCAAAGCGTGCGGTTCGAAGCGGCATAGAGGAAGTAGACGTTCTCGGAACGGTCGTAGTGGAAGTAGTGGTACACGTTCATTTTCGGAGAGGTACTTGATGAATCCAACGTCTTCGGGGCAACGGTAGTGGTACAGACAACGTCGGGGTACTTGTCGGTCCGGTCTTGGCGGTGTAGATGTACACGTTCGGAGCGGAACTTGGCGGTCCATGTAGACAAACTTGGCGCATCCGAAGGGTACTTGGTGAATCCCCGTAGTCGTTCTTGGCGGTCTGTATGGTCATCGATGTTGTGGTAGTTGGCGACATGCACGGGGTGGTAGCACACACGGAGGTTATAGCCTCGAGCGACAGCTCGAGAAGCAGCTTGGAGGCGAAGGAACTTTGGCCGAAGCAGTAGGCGGGGCACCCGGCTGAAGGTGGTCTAGGCAGCGGCAAACTACGGCCAAGGTGCGGGAGATGCGGGTCTGCTGCAGGCAAAACAGAGGCGTCGTCTCGGGCAGGAGATGCCCGTGGCTGGAGCAGAGGCGGCGGCCGATGTCGTGCATGAGGCAAGGTCGAAGACGGCCGAGGCAGGGGCGAGCCGCGCGGTTGGCTGATGGTAGCCGCGGCCATGGCGGTGGTCACCACGAAGCAGAGGAGGCCGGGACTGCTACCGCTGACGAGGCATGGCGAACGAGAAGGCTGGGGATGCAGATGACGGCGGGATCCGGTGAGGAGGCATTGAAGATGGCCGGATCCGGGCCAGCTCGGGTTGGGGAGGCGAGGTAGCAAGCCGGTGGCGGGGCCTGGCGCAGGGGAGGTCAAGGTCACCGGCAGCAGAGGCTGTGACGCGGCCGTGCTCGGGCGCTGCGTGCATGGTGGTGGCGGCACACTGTAGGGAACGAGGGCGAGGGAGATCGGGATCGAGGAGAGAATTGGGATCAGGCTAGGGTTTACGGGGGTTAGCTGGACCTCTAGGGGCAAATGGGCCGGTCTGGTCTAGCTGGTTAGGTAGTGGGCTGTGGCTGGTCTTCCCCTCCCTTCTTTAAATCTCTTCCAAAAACAGAAAAGCAAAGAAAGAAAGGGAGAGAAAAGAAATGAGTGGACAAGAATTTGGGCATGGGGGTAATTTTCCCGGACTCGCAAAAATGCGCTTGTTCCAAGAAAAATGGTGTGGGCAAGATTGCAAGAATTAAATTCAAAGTCATTTGAATTTAATTCAAATTGTTTGAACAAGAAGTAGGATTTAGAAGTGTCCAAAAATGTTGAGAATTTAGGAGGAGGCTCGATAAAAAGAGATAAGAATTGTTGGCAAAGTTTGGAGGTGAAACTTGAAGCAGAAGAGGCATGGAATTAAATTGCAAGTGTGTTATCATGATTCCAAAGTTAATGGAATATTTTAATAATAACTCCCTAAAATATTGGGAAGATATGTTATAAAGAGAAATCACCATGTGAATTCCATCGATTTAAATAGATCGAAAGATCTATGCAATTTATTTAGTTGAGGTTTTTAAAATTAATGATATGATGGCATGATGACATGATGCAATGCAAGACATGGCATGATGAATGCACAAACAAAACAAATCACACGACAAAACTCGGAATAGCTGGAAGTCTTTTGGAGCATCGGTCTCGGGGCGTTACAACACTCCACCACTACAAGAGGATCTCGTCGTGAGATCTAGGATGGCACCAGAGGGAAAAGGAAGAGGAAGATAAGAGGTAAAACTAAGTTGCTTCTTTGACAAACGAGTGAAACCATGAACCTTGAGAGATTGAACAAATTGAAAGAAAGAATACAATGGAGATAAACGAGATTACAAACACTATGTTAGAAAAGAGGAACAAGGAACATTAGGAAAACTTGAAGGTTGCAAATACATGAATCAAGAGTTTAAAGGACAAGATAGAATTCGGAACCACTCCGGTTAAAACAAGATGAGAGAGGAAGAATTCGGGCAGCACTCCGGTTGAACATGGAAGGAATGGAACATGAACTTGAGAAGATGGGATGATACTTGGTGAAATCAACAACACACTACCTCCGGAACTATTGAAAGAATGGCACAATGGGTAAGAAGGATTCCAAACAGCACTCGGGTTGAAAAGAGAGGCAAAACTTGATAAGATGAAAGAACTTGAATGAGAACACAACACTCCGGTTAAACGGGAAAGTAAGGAAAAGAACATGATATTTACAAAATGAGATGATGGGTCGAAGAGAGTAACCTCACAATGCCTCCAGAAGAAAGAATAAAAGATATATCATTGGAATAACAGAATGGAGAAGAAAATGCCAGGTTCTGCCACAAATGAGCTTGGAAAGCACCCTTCCAAGAAGGTTATAACGGGGTTGTTGGAAAACCAACAACGAAACGAATAAGCTTGTAGTGGGCTTATGAAAAACATCTCAAAATTATGAGGTGACAACCGGCCACTAACTGAACCAATTGCTTGCTTGAGATCAACGAAGAGATGAAAACTGCTTTCGCCGAGAGGATAGGAGAAAACTTGGATTATTGATAAGCACCATAATAGCAACATTCCTTAGGGAAGGCTTTAGGTGAAACATGACACAAGATAACTCCAACGAAGAGATTCATGGATTTAAAATACCTCATTCTTGACAACATGTGAATCGCGAAACATGAATGGAAATAGTCAAGAAAGATATAACACCACCTCAAAAGAAAAGGTAGAAAGAATTGCACTTTGGAATGCAAGATGAAGAATGGTTGAGCTCCTCCAACAAGAATCTTGAAGAACACTTCCAGAATGGATTAAATCCTTGATGAACCACCATGAAGAAACTCCGGTATTAAAAGGATGGTGGAAAGAAGGAGAAGTTTAAAACACAAGGGGAAGCCTTGCGATGATTGGATAGAGCTCCGCGATGATATAACCGAGAAAACCTGGAACTCCGGAAAAACAAAGATGAAACAATTGAAACCGATAATTTTGTTGAACCTCCAGAAAAAGAATTGTTTCACCTCAAGGAAATAAGAATAAGATTTACATTATGTTTATCCTTCATCAAATTTAATTGATGACAAGCAGGGGATTTGGCATACTACTTATTCCCGTAGAAAGGATTGAAGAGAGATATTGCTCAACTTGGGAAGGTCTTCAACGAACCACCGGTAGGATTGAAACAATGAATACATTAATATAAGAACATCGGAAGAGGAATCTTTAACAAACCGTCGTAAGAATTAAAATGAACAAAGAAAAGATAGCGAAACAGTGGGAAGAGTTAGAAAATGAATGAATATACTTGAGAGAATTTAGATACAAGTGAACGAAGAGATCACGAGCTGATTAGAGAATACTAGAATGATGCACCGGTAAGATTTGTAGAACGATAGCTACACGCTGAGAATGAAGAATTATGACATGATGGCCTTCGGAGGAAAGAAATGGAAACAACTCATGAAATGCTCCGGATGGGTGAAAGAATTTTCACAATCAAAAACAATTATGAGAGGATGGCATCAAGCTTGAACCATGAATCTTGAAGAGAATGGAGCGAGATTTAAGAGAAATCCTTCTTCGGTCTTCAAATGTTGAGGATGATGATGAGAACCACCATGAATTGTTGAGATACTCTGGGAGAATGAAAAACAAAGAGGTTGAGCCAACACTGATAAATAATTTGAAATCGATCTTGGAAAACATCTGACTGATGAAAATCATTCTTACGTCAAACTTGGAAATGAATTTGAGAATAGCTCCGGGAAAATTAGAAGAGTCAGGTAGGATCCTGGAAAAAAGACCTATGGGTTAGGGCCCACTCGAAAGAACCATCGTTGAAGGATTGCTTGAAATAGAGATTGCACTGGTAGAATTAAATAGCTTGAATAAGAGAAAAACCTCGAAGTACTCGATTGGATTAAGAATGGAAACATGATTCTTTTGGGATATCTTGAGCACTCCAGGACAAATGAATAGCGAGAAGTGAATGATTAATAGGTGCACCAGCATGGGAAACATTTGAAACGAGGAATATGATCGACAAAGCTTGAATTGAATCCACCAGAGAAGAAAAGAGAACGAAGAATGATAAACTTGAAGCTCGTGAGCATCTTCACGAGCGATCACCGGATCAGAACATTGATGGAAAAGAATTGAGAGACTTCCCATCAATAAAAGGATACTTGATTAAGAAATCTGAGTCCTGGAAAAAAGGGTGGGAGGGCGGGAAAACAAAGGCAACTTGGGAACAGATGAAGCAAACACCATTGCGGAGAACTGAGAATTGATCTTGCGGATGGGGAGAATGATGGGATCATCTCGAAGAGAAGCGCACCAGTTGGAAATAGAATTGGGATGACAATCTCGATAAATAAGAAGGATTAGTATTCACATAGGAATATGAGAACACCGCTTAGGAAAGGTATGGAATCAACACTTGACACTGAAGCAACTCGAATACCACAAATAAAACAAAACAAAGGATTTGGCTTGCAGAATAAGCCGGAACAAACATATGATAGAGATTTCGTCCAAAGTTTTCGTGGTGGGGCCCACATGGGCTCAATCGTACAACACCATCATGTACAAGGCAGTGCACATGATATACGAAGCGTCCCCGAACCAACATAGCCAAGGGTTCTTTAAGACACAACGAGACCACTGTAAAAACGACCGTGGATAGGCGGACCACTAGACGTCGAACCCCAATCTCATATCATGCATCTGTCGGAAAGAAAAAAAATAGAGCTACTTGAATTCCCACCTATAAAACTCCCAAAACTTTCTGGTTATGCAATCTGGTGTTGGGGATATAGGGGAAGCAATATATATCTCACCCAAAACTAACAATCCCTACATCCAAGCTGTATCCATCCGTCAACACATAACCAAGAAACTTTCAGAAATCGTGTACCTCAACCTTAGAAAAGCATTCGTTATACGAGCTATGGCAATACTCCCGAACTCCCCAGTACTGGGTGGCGTCGAGGTTATCTCACCAACAACTGTATAAAAGAAATTTTCGATGTCGGCAAAACTCAGGTATTCCAGAACTGAAATGATAAAATTATGACGACAACACCTCGGAGCTCAACTCCCCGGGACACTGCCACAACCTCTAAATGTCAGGAGGCACCAAGAACAATGTTCTCGTCATAAGAATATCGGAACAATCCCAAGATACCCGCGTGATCCTAAATTTTTTTTAGTGAAATTTGAGGAGAGGAAAGACAAAACATCTACGTCAGAAGGCCTCACCAGAGTGATGAAGGGACTGAGGAGTAAAAAGAATCCTACTCTTCGATATATATAATCCTAAGACTCAAAACATTTTTGTTCTAGACTGAACAACGCCAGCGATTCGATCAAGCAGGGGGCTCCTAAGTCGGGGATGGCTCTGATTACCAACTTGTAACACCCACGATGCGGGTATATCTCCCACGTGTCGAAGGATGACTTAGAGGCATAACCGCATGGTGGTTTGTCGCAAGAAGGCTCATCTGCACACAATCCGATGTAATGAACAAGAATGGGATAAAGAGTTGGCTTACAATCGCCACTTCACACAATGAACATATAATTCATACATCATTCAAAGCACACACATAGTCCGACTACGGACGAAGCCAAAAGAAAAGAAGATAACCCAACTGCTAGATCCCTGATCGTCCCAACTGGGCTCCACTACTGATCAACACGAAACAAAACATAGCAATGACCAAGATCTTCGTTGAGCTCCCATCTGAGCTCGGTTGCATCACCTGCACTGGTATCATCGGCACCTGCAACTGTTGTGATAGTATCTGGTGAGTCACGAGGACTCAGCAATCTCAAAACCCGCGAGATCAAGACTATTTAAGCTTATAGGAAGGATGTGGTAATGAGGTGGAGCTGCAGCAAGCACTAAGCAAATATGGTGGCTAACATACGCAAATAAGAGCGAGAAGAGAAGCAACGGAACAGTCGAGAAGCTATAAGTAATCAAGAAGTGATCCTGAAACTACATACGCACAATCATAACACAAAGACCGTGTTCACTTCCCGGACTCCGCCGAGAAGAGACCATCACGGCTACACACGCGGTTGATGCATTTTAATTAAGTCAAGTGTCAAGTTCTCTACAACGGATATTAACAAATTCCCATCTGCCACATAACCGCGGGCACGGCTCTCGAAAGTTTAAACCCTGCAGGGGTGTCCCAACTTAGCCCATCACAAGCTCTCACGGTCAACGAAGGATATTCCTTCTCCCAGGAAGACCCGATCAGTCTCGGAATCCCGGTTTACAAGACATTTTGTCAATGGTAAAACAAGACCAGCAAAGCCGCCCGAATGTGCCGACAAATCCTGATAGGAGCTGCACATATCTCGTTCTCAGGGCACACCGGATTGTCTAAACTTCCGGTAGGCCAGCCCAGAGTTGCCCCTGGTGGCCACCGGCAGCTGACAGGTTGGACTAACACTCACGACGAGCACTGGCCCGGGGGGTAAAATAAAAATGACCCTTGAATCTGCAGAACCCAAGGGAAAAAGGCTTAGGTGGCAAATGTTAAAACCAAGGTTGGGCCTTGCTGGAGGAGTTTTATTCAAAGCGAACTGTCAAGGGGGTCCCATAAATCACCCAACCGCGTAAGGAACGCAAAATCAAGGAACATAACACCAGTATGACGGAAACTTGGGCGGCAAGAGTGGAACAAAACACCAGGCATAAGGCCGAGCCTTCCACCCTTTACCAAGTATATAGATGCATTAATTAAATAAGCGGTATTGTGATATCCCAACATAATCCTGTCCATCATGGAGCAATCTTAAACTTCACCTGCAACTAACAATGCTATAAGAGGGGCTAAGCAAAGCGGTAACATAGCCAAGCAACCGTTTGCTAGGAAAGGTGAAAAGATTAGAGGCTGACATGGCAATATGGGAGGCATGGTAAACAAGTGATAGGTAGCACAACATAGTGATAGAACGAAGCAACTAGCAAGCAAAGATAGAAGTGATATCGAGGGTAATGGTCATCTTGCCTCAGATCCCACAAGGAAGAAGAACGAGTCCATGAAAAAGACAAACGGACATAGTCGAACGAATCCTCACAACTCTGGAACGAAACCGAAGCTAACGAGAAAAGCAAACCGGAAAGAAGGATACAACATGGTAAACACACAAGCATAATCATGGCATGATGCACAATCAAGTATGATGCATGTCCGGTTTAAAGAGGCATGGCATGGCAAAGTGCAACAAACAATACTACAAATTAAGTGGAGCTCAATATGCAACGAGTTGCATATTGACGGAACACCACATCAATTATTTAGTTTCTCTCTCGGTTATGTACCCAACAATATTAAATGTTATTAAACATGGCAAGGGGTGAAACATAATTAAACTACCTATTTAGGCAAGTTTAAATGAGGCCGGAAACAACAAACGATAATTCTGGAAAATCCGCATGTATTATCTAGCAATTTTAAAGCAAGCAACAATTTTAAACATTTTAAATGTTGTTATCATAATGCAGATGACATAAACAAGTTTTATGCAATTTTATGAAAACGTTGACATGAGCATGTTATGTAGCATTTGTCACCATTGCGGAACGAAAGGGGTGCCACGGCATTGAATTCAAAAATGATGCCACGACAACATATCAATTCCGGTAGCTCATGGAGGTGCCGGTGCAAAAGGAAGTGTGACGTGAGCGAGTCATGCAAGATGGTGGGGTGATCCCGGATTCCGGGTTCCCACGGAACAGCGGCATGGCAAACGAGGAGGAACATGCCAAGACAACTCGGACACGGTGCAAACACGAGCATCTCATGCATCGCAAACATTCGTTCTCGAAAGGTCATCTCGGCAGTTATACCTCCAAAGCGTGCAGTTCGAAGCGGCATAGAGGAAGTAGATGTTCTCGGAACGGTCGTAGTGGAAGTAGTGGTACACGTTCGTTTTTGGAGAGGTACTTGATGAATCCAACGTCTTCGGGGCGACGGTAGTGGTACACACAACATCGGGGTACTTGTCGGTCCGGTCTTGGCGGTGTAGATGTACACGTTCAGAGCGGAACTTGGCGGTCCATGTAGACAAACTTGGCACATCCTAAGGGTACTTGGTGAATCCCCATAGTCGTTCTTGGCGGTCTGTATGGTTATCGATGTTGTGGTACTTGGCGACATGCACGGGGTGGTAGCACACACGGAGGTTACAGCCTCGAGCGACAGCTCAAGAAGCAGCTTGGAGGCGAAGGAACTTTGGCCGAAGCAGGAGGCAGGGCGCCCGGCTGAAGTGTTCTAGGCAGCGGCAAACCACGGCCAAGGTGCAGGAGATGCGGGTCTACTGCAGGCAAAACAGAGGTGTCGTCTCGGGCAGGAGATGCCCGTGGCTGGAGCAGAGGCGGCGGCCGACGTCGTGCATGAGGCAAGGTCAAAGACGGCCGAGGCAGGGGCGAGCCACGCGGTTGGCTGATGGTAGCCACGGCCATGGTGGTGGTCACCACGAAGCAGAGGAGGCAGGGACTGCTACCGCTGACGAGGCATGGCGAACGAGGACGCTGGGGATGCAGATGACGGCGGGATCCGGTGAGGAGGCATTGAAGATCGCCGGATCCGGGCCAGCTCGGGTTGGGGAGGTGAGGTAGCAAGCCGGTGGTGGGGCCTGGCGCAGGGGAGGTCGAGGTCGCCAGCAGCAGAGGCTGCGACGCGGCCGGGCTCGGGCGCTGCGTGCATGGTGGTGGCGGCGCACTGTAGGGAACGAGGGCGAGGAAGATGGGGATCGAGGAGAGAAGTGGGATCAGGCTAGGGTTAACGGGGGTTAGCTGGGCCGGTCTAGTCTAGCTGGTTAGGTAGTGGGCTGCGGCTGGT
>NC_057807.1:106066359-106068880 GCF_018294505.1 Triticum aestivum
GACGACATATGCCACAGGGTGGCTTCGTGTGAGGGCAAGACTGCTGCTGATAGGCCCGGGAGCGGGTATGCGAGTAGCACGCGATGGTTTACCCAGCTTCGGAGCTCTCCGGAGAGATAATACTCCTACTGCTGCATGTCTGAGTGTATCTGGTATATCTGGTACACAGTGCTCTTGGAGCTGTATCTGAGGTCAGTGCCATAGGAATCTGGCATCTGGCCTCGTATATCTGTGTATGGCCGCATGTGCCTGAATATGCATGCGTGAGTGTGTGGCTGGCTAGCTAGCTCTCTCGCTAGCTAGCTTGCTTGTGTGTCTGCGTGAGTGTCCAGGGGAGTCCATCCTGATGGATGGATGGAGCTAGCTTTTATAGTGTGAGGTAGGCATGGGTGGTGGTAGCGTTGGTTGTAAGCTACCTTGGGTAGCTTACAAGCCAAGCTATGTAGTGGCATGGCCTAGGCATGGTGCATGTCATGCTTGTCCCCTAGGGTAATTTATAAATCAGTACCCAGGGGACACGGTACACTGTAGATGACGTCGCGGTACGGCCGTCTTGTCCGCGGTATGGCCGTCATGTCGGGGTCTTGTCGGTGTCGGGTCGGGCTGCAGTCGGCAGCTGGCTAGTTGGCGTAGTCGGCAGCCGACTGGTTGGCGCAGTCGGCAGCCGGCAGCCAGCCGGGCAGGGCAGTTGGACGGGGAGCCGGCAGGAGTAGCCGGGCAGTCGAACTGAGGGGCTTTGCTAGCCCTGATGTCTTGAAATATCGTCTTGCCGTCTTTGGGGTACCCGTGGTCAATTACTCCGACAGTAGCCCCCAAGCCTCCGGACAACTTGGCAAAGTTGGGCGGAGGTTTTTTGGCGAGTGTTCATGGAAATGATCATGAAAAAGACAAAGTTAGTCCACGCAGATATATTAAATGTTTGCTTTTAGCGTTGCAAGTTTTAGGCGGAGGGTGCCGACTCGGTTTCGTCCGAGCGCCCTTAATCTTTTTCGTGTTCCCTTCGCTTTTTGGCTTGTTCTCTCGCTCGCCGGACAGCCGCTCTGCGGTCTGTGGCTGAGAGTGGGCCGTGAAGCGGAGTGTACAGTACTCAGAGTCTGGGAGCAGATTTAACCGAGCAGATACTCATAAAGGAAACGGTCGGGTCGCCCGAAGCGTTTTTCTTCCCGGACATTTTTTCGTGTGGGTGGCCTCCAGCGTTCACTCTTGCTAGTCGGACAGCCGCTTTGCGGTCTGTGGCTAAGAGTGGGCCTTTGGTACCGCGCGCGCTACTAAGCCGTCTGTGGGAACTAACGTCTCAGGCCAAGCGGCCAGCCCCCCGGCCAACTCTGGCTGGCGCCGGGGTGAACAGTAGTGCAACTGTAATAAAATGCGGAGATAGACCCCGAGCATCGCTCGAGGTTATCCGTGCTTTCGCGGTGCAAAAAATATGCGGGTGAGGAGCTCACATTGATTTTTGTGTAGTCATGGTCGTCCAAGACAGCCGGCGTGGCTCGGCGCTCGCGGAGTGCGTCGGCGCACCCGCTGGGTGTAAACTTCGAGCCCCCGGGTGCTCGAAGGGGGGTCCCGGCCGGTCAGGCTCGACCGGCCAGGCGGCGAGGTAACTTGCAGCGCCTGTTTCTTCTTTCTTCTCTTCTACCGGCTGCTGGCAGCCGGACAAAATTCTTCACTTGTCTGCAATCTTCGCGGGGGCGCGCCAGCGCCCGCTGGGTGTAGCCCCCGAGATTAGGGCCGACTGCTGAGCAGTTGGGCCGGATCTCCCGGCAACTACTTTGTCTTCTCTCTCGCGGGGGCGCGTCAGCGCACCCGCTGGGTGTAGCCCTCGGGATTCGGGCCGACTGTTGAGCAGTCGGGCTGGATCTCCCAGCAACTACTTTGTCTTCTCTCTCGCGGGGGCGCGTCAGTGCACCCGCCGGGCGTAGCCCCCGAGATTCGGGCCGACTGTTGAGCAGTCGGGCCGGATCTCCCGGCGACTACTTTGTCTTCTTCTCCTTCTTCTTCAGCCGGGTGGGCGGACGGACCTCGACTCAGCAGTCGGGCTCTTCACAGCCGGCCAGGTAGCCAGCGGTCGGACACACTTTTTTTTACAGCCGGCTGTGGGCACTAGGCCACCTCTTTCTCAGCCGGCTTGGGCACTCGGCCGCGCACATTCTCCTTTTTCTTTACAGCCGGCTGTGGGCACTCGGATACCTCTTTCTCAGCCGGCTTGGGCACTCGGTCGCGCACATTCTCCTTCTTTTCTTTTTTTTTCTTCTCCTCTCCAGTCCCTTTTTCTTTTTCTCTTCTCTAGCCGGCACCCACTCCCCCTTTCTTTTCTCTGTATATAAGCAACCGACAGGAACGGGTCGCGGCAGACACCGGCGTCCGGGACGCGGGGGAGTCGGCAGGCGGCAGGGCCTGCCGGGTATCCGACGCGTGCGGAGCCGGCGTGCCGAGTGGCGGGGAAGCCGGCGCGAGCGAAGCCGGCGGGCCGGGTCGCAAGGAAGCCGGGCGCGAGCGAAGCCGGCGGGCCGAGTCGGAGCAG
>NC_057807.1:106069178-106078884 GCF_018294505.1 Triticum aestivum
CGATCCGGCGGGCGCGCCGGGCAGGAGCCGGCCAGGGCCAGTAGGCGCGGGGGCCGGGTGTGGAGGCGGGGCAGAGCCGGTGCGGGGCGCGACGACTCGGCAGGCGGCCTGGGACGCCAGCGGAGCGGCGCGGGAGGCCGTCTGCGGGACGATGTGGCGCAGGTGAAGCAGAGAGGAGGGCGCGAGTGCCGGGGCAACCAGGGTGCGGCTAGATGTAGCCGGTCCGTGGGGAGCCACCAGCGCGGGAGCCGACCGAGTGGCGATGGGGAGGAGCTTGGGCACGAGTGGACGACGCAGCTCCGACGGGGAGGAGCAGCTGGAGGAGAGGGCTGGCGCACGCGGGCGCATCTGGTGGTGGTGGTTGTGCCAGGAAGCAGCGGCTGGAGCATTTGAGCTGGAACAGAGGAGGCACGGTAGTAGCAGCAACGTAGGAAAAATGTATTGACCATTGTTTACTAGCATCTATCTAGCTTGCAAAGATGGATGATATATGGAATGGTAAACGCGCGTTTCGGCCGGAGCAAGGCACAACACAGAGGGGAGCAGACGCGAGCGGCGCATGGATGGCCACGGCCGACCGAAACGAGACCCCGCTCACGGCGCGCACGCGTTTGGACAGCCGGCGCCGCAACGGTGGTGACGAAGAAGGCAAGGCCAACGGCGAGGAAGCGGCGCCCCTCACGGCCATTCCGGGGGCATGTCGATGTCGAGCCCCCGACCGCTAACGGAGGGACGGTGTGACGCCGCAATGGTGAAGACGAAGAGGATGACAGCGAGGGCGCGCCGTCTCACGCGGCCGCTCCGGGGGCGGGTTGAAGTCGAGCCCCCGAGCGCTACCGGAGAGACGGCGCGACGCCGCGACGGAGATGATGAAGATGGTCCCGCCCGGATAGCGAAACCAACAGCAGCGCGGTAGCATAGTATCGCCCCACGGTGGGCGCCAAATGTCGTGGTATTCTCATGGGGGGGGTGCAAGACGACATATGCCACAGGGTGGCTTCGTGTGAGGGCAAGACTGCTGCTGATTGGCCCGGGAGCGGGTATGCGAGTAGCACGTGGTGGTTTACCCAGCTTCGGAGCTCTCCGGAGAGATAATACTCCTACTACTGCATGTCTAAGTGTATCTGGTATATCTGGTACAGAGTGCTCCTGGAGCTGTATCTGAGGTCAGTGCCATAGGCATCTGGCATCTGGCCTCGTATATCTGTGTATGGCCGCATGTGCCTGAATATGCATGCATGAGTGTGTGGCTGGCTAGCTAGCTCTCTCGCTAGCTAGCTTGCTTGTGTGTCTGCGTAAGTGTCCAGGGGAGTCCATCCTGATGGATGGATGGAACTAGCTTTTATAGTGTGAGGTAGGCATGGGTGGTGGTAGCGTTGGTTGTAAGCTACCTTGGGTAGCTTACAAGCCAAGCTATGTAGTGGCATGGCCTAGGCATGGTGCATGTCATGCTTGTCCCCTGGGGTACTTTATAAATCAGTATCCAGGGGACACGGTACACTGTAGATGACGTCGCGGTACGGCCGTCTTGTCCACGGTATGGCCGTCACGTCGGGGTCTTGTCAGTGTCGGGTCGGGCTGCAGTCGGCAGCCGGCTAGTTGGCGTAGTCGGTAGCCGACTGGTTGGCGCAGTCGGCAGCCGGCAGCCAGCCGGGCAGGGCAGTCGGACGGGGAGCCGGCAGGAGTAGCCGGGCAGTCGGACTGAGGGGCTTTGCTAGCCCCGATGTCTTGAAATATTGTCTTGCCGTCTTCGGGGTACCCGTGGTCAATTACTCCGACACTTCACCTCCCTTCTTCAAATCTCTTCCAAAAACAAAAAAGCAAAGAAAGAAAGGGAGAGAAAAGAAATGAGTGGACAAGAATTTGGGCATGGGGGTAATTTTCCCGGACTCGCAAAAATGCGCTTGTTCCAAGAAAAATGGTGTGGGCAAGATTGCAAGAATTAAATTCAAAGTCATTTGAATTTAATTAAAATGGTTTGAAAAAGAAGTAGGATTTAGAAGTGTCCAAAAATGTTGAGAATTTAGGAGGAGGCTCGATAAAAAGAGATAAGAATTGTTGGCAAAGTTTGGAGGTGAAACTTGAAGCAGAAGAGGCATGGAATTAAATTGCAAGTGTGTTATCGTGATTCCAAAGTTAATGGAATATTTTAATAATAACTCCCTAAAATATTGGGAGGATATGTTATAAAGAGAAATCACCATGTGAATTCCCTCGATTTAAATAGATCAAAAGATCTATGCAATTTATTTAGTTGAGGTTTTTAAAATTAATGATATGATGGCATGATGACATGATGCAATGCAAGTGATGGCATGATGAATGCACAAACAAAACAAATCACACGACAAAACTAAGAATAGCTGGAAGTCTTGTGGAGCATCGATCTCGGGGCGTTACAGGTATTACCTCCATCGAGAGGGCACGAACCTCGGTAAAATATTGTGTCCCCTGCCTCCTGTTACCATTAGCCTTAGACACACAGATCGGGACTCCCTACCCGAGATCCGCCGGTTTTGACACCGACATTGGTGCTTTCATTGAGAGTTCCTCTGCGTCGTCGCTGCAAGGCTCGATGGCTCCTTCAATCATCAACAACAATGCGGTCCAGGGTGAGACTTTTCTTCCAGGACAGATCTTTGTGTTCGGCGGCTTCGTACTGCGGGCTAATTCACTTGGCAATCTGGAGCAGATCGACAGCTACGCCCCTGGACATCAGGTCAGATTTGGAAACTTGAACTACACGGCCCATATCCGCGGAGACATGATCTTCGATGGATTCGGGCCTACGCTAGGAGCGCCGAATAGTCACGGCGAGCACGGCTTAGACCTGCTTTCTGACAAAACACAGGATATCGCACCTGCAAGAGCTCCGGACCAAAACTGGGGCAGATCGCGTCGACCGAGGACGGGTGGATGGACCCCGCCCCGGAGGCCGCATACTCATCGGCGGTAGAGCCGAACACAGACTCCTCCCCCAAGGAAGTCTGTGTCACCGGACCCCCTAACTTGTGTCCGGCTGTAGGTTCCAGACCGCGCACCCCCTGGCCCGCCGAATTCGGGTGGGCTCCGGTAATGGAGTTCTCTGCTGCAGACATCTTCCAGCACTCGCCCTTTGGCGACATGCTGAATTCATTAAGGTCTCTCTCTTTGTCAGGATACTCTTGGCCGAACTATGTCCGGCTCGAGGGCGAAGCAGGCGACGAAGAAATTCGTTGCCCACCCACTACCCACTTCATAGCCACTGTCGATGACGTAACAGACATGCTTGGCTTCGACTCCGATGACACCGATGGTATGGACGTCGGTGCAGGGGACGATTCGGAACCACCGCCCACGGGGCGCTGGACTGCCACCTCATGATACGATATATACATGGTGGACGATATATACATGGTGGACACGCCTAAGGAGGACGATGGCGACAAAAAAGACACAACGGAGGATAAAACCCCCGAACAAAAGCCAAAACGACGGCGCAGACGCCGCTCTAAGTCCAGCCACAGTAAAAATAGCGATAACAGCACTAGAAAGATTGACACCCCAGTCAACTCCAAAGGCAACAACGACCATATGGACCCAGCGATGGAGCAGGATGAGCCAGGTCACGCCAAACACAGCCCGGAGCAGACGCCCGATCACAGCGATCCCGAGGGCCGAACTCACCAACCTGCCTGGGGAGAAGAGCACAGTCCCGACGATGATGCGTTCATCATCCCGGAAGAATGTTCGGAACGAGATAACCTCCACAGATGGCTTATTGCCACTGCGAGAAGTCTAAAGAAGCAGAAGAAAAGGCTTAAGGCCGCGCAGGAAATGCTCAACCGCAGATGGAATAAAGAGCTAGACACTGAAGAAAAACACGGCGACGGTCGCCACTCAAAGAGCTATCCCAAGCGCAAGATGCTGCCAGAATTCGACGATGAGGCCATTTCGCCGAAGAACAATACGGCCAGTAGGCTGAACCAACCACTTCATGCCCGCAATAGAGCAGCCACTAACGTTGCACACGATTTACGTGAGCTCCTAGACAAAAAGGCCGGCGCGACCAGGTCCATCTATGGATCTAGAGGACACGCTCCGGTGCATGATTATGGTCACCAAAACAATCAGACTGATCGAATACCAGTTTGGAATCAGCACCGGACACAACAACAGTCGACAGCATGCCACAACATGTCCAGATACAGAGGGGCTGCTCACCCTCCATGCTTCACCGAAGAGGTACTGGACCACGAATTTCCACAGGGTTTTAAACCCATGAACACAGAGGCATACGACAGAACGACAGACCCCGGGATCTGGATTGAGGATTTTATCCTTCATATCCACATGGCTCGGGGGGACGACATCCATGCCATCAAATACCTTCCCCTAAAGTTGAAGGGACCAGCTCGGCACTGGTTAAAAAGCCTCCCTGAAAATTCAATTGGAAGTTGGGAGGAACTTGAGGACGCTTTCACGGCCAATTTTCAAGGGACCTATGTCTGACCTCCGGATGCTGACGATTTAAGTCACATAATTCAATAGCCCGGAGAGTCCGCCCGCAAGCTTTGGAATAGATTCCCCACTAAGAAGAATCAAATTGTCGATTGTCCGGATGCCGAAGCCCTAGGGCCTTCAAGCACAGTATCCGGGATGAGTGGCTCGCCAGACACCTCGGCCAAGAAAAGCCGAGGACAATGGCAGCCTTAACAAGCCTTATGACCCGCTTCTGCGCGGGTGAAGATAGCTGGCTGGCCCGTAGAGGCACCAGCGACCCAGGCACATCCGAAATCAGGGATGGCAATGGGAAGCCACGGCGCAATAAAAACAAGCGTCGAAACAAGGAAGAAAGTCCGGACAACACAGCGGTCAACACCGGATTCAGGGGCTCTTGACCCGGTCAACAAAAGAAGCCATTTAAAGGCAGCAAAGAGGGACCGTCCGGCCTGAACAAAGTCCTGTACAGACTGTGCCAAATTCATGGCACCCCCAAAAAACCTGCGAACCACATTCACAGAGAATGTTGAGTCTTCAAGCAGGCCGGCAAGTTAAATGCCGAACACAAGGGAAGGGAAACACCAAGTGAAGACGAGGATGAGCCTCGCCAGCCGAACACTGGGGGACAAAAAAAATTCCCACGAGAGGTAAAAATAGTAAACATGATCTACGTGACTAACATACCCAAGAGAAGGCGCAAACGTGCGCTCGGAGACGCATATGCTGTAGAGCCCGTCGCCCCCAAACTCAACCCCTGGTCGGCCTGTCTGATCACCTTTGATCACAGGGACTACCCGACTAGCATGCGGCACGGAGGATCGGCTGCCTTGGTGCTTGACCCAATAATCGACGGATACCATCTCACTCGTTCCCTCATGGACGGCGGCAGTAGTCTCAATATAATATACCAGGACACTATCCGCAGGATGGGGATAGACCCATCCAGAATCAGCCAAAGTAACACCACCTTTGAAGGGGTGATACCAGGCGTTGAGGCCCGCTGCAGGGGCTCCCTCCTATTAGAGGTGACATTCAGTTCTCCAGACAACTTCAGAAGCGAAGAATTACTCTTCACCATCGCTGCCCTGCGAAGTGGTTATCATGCATTGCTCGGAAGAACGGCCTTCGCTCGCTTCAACGCAGTGCCGCACTACGCCTACCTTAAACTCAAGGTGCCCGATCCACATGGCGTCATCACCGTTAGTGGAAATACAGAGTGTTCCTTACGTGCGGAAGGGTATGCGGCGGCTCTAGCAGCCAGACACTAAGTGGCCTCTCCTATCAGAACGCACGATCGGTCGTTAAGACCACGGACACACAAATCCGCCACACCACCTTCGGTAACAGCCTAGATAAACCTGAGCTGGGTGCTACACATGTAATCCCATAGAGGGCACCAGGGGCTGCAAACATGCAATAAAGCCCACCTTTTGGCTTGACCTTATTAACAGGCCAATGTCTTACACTTGTACTATCCACTGATAATAACGAACTCTTCGCACACTTACGTCATACTCTTTTACATGAGTTTTCCTTTTTACAGACACCATTCGTGCGATACCCTCCCAGGACACGGCACAACGGAGACAAAGGCGCAGACGTGTGATATGTCTCCAACGTATCAATAATTTTTGATTGTTCCATGCTATTATATTACCCCTTTTGGATGTTTATGGGCTTTATTTTACACATTTATATCATTTTTTGGGACTAACCTACTAACCGGAGGCCCAGCCCATATTGCTATTTTTTTGCCTATTTCAGTATTTCAAAGAAAAGGAATATCAAACGGAGTCCAAACGGAATGAAACCTTCAGGAGCGTGATTTTTGGAACGAACGTGATCCAGAGGACTTGGAGTGCAAGTCAAGAAGCTGTCGAGGCTTCCACAAGATAGGAGGGCGCGCCCCCTGTCTCGTGGGCCCCTCGGGCAGCCACCGACGTACTTCTTCCTCCTATATATACCTATGTACCCCGAAAACATCACCGTAACCTTCTTGGATCCTTCGCTGACATTCTGCCAGAGGGGGAATCAACCACGGAGGGCTTCTACATCAACATCCTTGCCCCTCCGATGAGTTGTGAGTAGTTTACCACAGACCTACGGGTCTATAGTTATTAGTTAGATGGCTTCTTCTCTCTTTTTGGATCTCAATACAATGTTCTCCCCCTCTCTCGTGGAGATCTATTCGATGTAAACTCTTTTAGCGGTGTGTTTGTCGAGATCCGATGAATTGTGGGTTTATGATCAAGTTTATCTATGAATAATATTTGAATCTTCTCTGAATTCTTTTATGTATGATTGAGTTATCTTTGCAAGTCTCTTCGAATTATCAGTTTGCTTTGGCCTACTAGATTGATCTTTCTTGCCATGGGAGAAGTGCTTAGCTTTGGGTTCAATCTTGCGGTGTCCTTACCCAGTGACAGAAAGGGTTGCAAGGCACGTATTGTATTGTTGCCATCGAGGATAACAAGATGGGGTTTATATCATATTGCTTGAGTTTATCCCTCTACATCATGTCATCTTGCTTAATGCGTTACTCTATTCTTATGAACTTAATACTCTTGATGCAGGCAGGAGTCGTTCGATGTGTGGAGTAATAATAGTAGATGCAGGCAGGAGTCGGTCTACTTGTTATGGACATGATGCCTATATACATGATCATGCCTAGATAATCACATAATTATTCGCTTTTCTATCAATTGCTCGACAGTAATTTGTTCACCCATCGTAATACTTATGCTATCTTGAGAGAAGCCACTAGTGAAACTTATGGCCCCCGGGTCTATCTCTTATCATATTTGCTTCCAGTCTACTTTTGTTTGCATCTTTACTTTTTGCATCTATATTATAAAATATCAAAAATATATTTATCTTATCTTACTATCTTTATTCGATCTCACTTTCGCAAGTGGCCGTGAAGGGATTGACAACCCCTTTATTGCGTGGGTTGCGAGTTCTTTGTTTATTTGTGTAGGTGCGTGGGACTTTTGAGGAGCCTCCTACTGGATTGATACATTGGTTCTCAAAAACTGAGGGAAATACTTACGCTAGTATTGCTGCATCACCCTCTGCTCTTCGAGGAAAACCAACACAAGCTCAAGACGTAGCAAGAAGGATTTCTGGCGCCGTTGCCGGGGAGGTCTTCTCTCAAGTCAAGACATACCAAGTTCCCATCACAAACCCATCTCCCTCGCATTTACATTATTTGCCATTTGCCGCTCGTTTTCCTCTCTCCCACTTCACCCTTGCCGTTTTATTCGCCCTCTCTTTTCCAATCTCCTCCTCTCTTTTTCGCTTGCCTTTTTTCTGTTTGCTTGTGTGTTGGATTACTTGTTGCCATGTCACAAGATAATACCAAATTGTGTGATTTCTCGAATACCAATAATAATGATTTCTTTAGTACTCCGATTGCTCCACTTAATGATGTTGAGTCTTGTGAAATCAATACTGCTTTGCTGAATCTTGTTATGAAAGATCAATTTGCCGGCCTTCCTAGTGAAGATGCCGCTACTCATCTAAACAACTTTGTTGATTTGTGTGATATGCAAAAGAAGAAAGGTACGGATAACGATATTGTCAAATTGAAGTTATTTCCGTTTTCACTTAGAGATCGTGCTAAAGTTTGGTTTTCGTCTTTGCCTAAAAATAGAATTGATTCTTGGAACAAGTGCAAAGATGCTTTTATCTCTAAGTATTTTCCTCCCGCTAAGATCATCACTCTTAGGAACGATATTATGAATTTTAAACAACTTGATCATGAGCATGTTGCCCAATCTTGGGAAAGAATGAAATTGATGCTTCACAATTGCCCTACTCATGGTTTGAATTTATGGATGATCATACAAAAATTTTATGCCGGTTTGAACTTTGCTTCTAGAAATCTCTTAGATTCGGCCGCGGGAGGCACGTTTATGGAAATCACGTTAGGAGATGCTACAAAACTTCTTGATAATATTGTGGCTAATTATTCTCATTGGCACACCGAAAGATCTTCTAGTAAAAAGGTGCATGCTATAGACGAAATTAATGTTTTGAGTGGAAAGATGGATGAACTTATGAAATTGTTTGCCACTAAAAATACTCCTCTTGATCCCAATGATATGCCTTTGTCTTCTTTGATTGAGAATAATGATGAATCTATGGATGTGAATTTTGTTGGTAGGAATAGTTTTGGAAACAATGCTTATAGAGGAAACTTCAATTCTAGACCGTTCCCTAGTAATTCCTCTAATAATTATGGAAATTCCTACAATAATTCTTATGGTAATTTTAATAAGATGCCCTCTGATTTTGAGAATAGTGTGAAAGAATTTATGATTTCTCAAAAGAATTTTAATGCTTTGCTTGAAGAAAAATTGCTCAAAGTTGATCATTTGGATAGGAACGTTGATACTCTTTCACTTGATGTTGATTCTCTTAAAATTAGATCTTCTTGTCCTAAGCATGATATCAATGAGTCTCTCAAAGTAATGAGAATTTCCATTGATAAGTGTAGGGAAAGAACCGCTAGATTGCGTGCTAAGAAAGATAGCTTTATAGGGAAAGAACCGCTAGTGTGTTCTTCTAGTTTCCATGAAAATAATGATGAGGATCATAAAGTTATTGATGCGTTTCCTATTAGATCTATGTTTTGCAATATGAATTTTGATGATTATGGGACTGATGATGAATCAACTTTGCCTAGAAGGCGTCCCAAGAATTCGGAGTTTTTAGATCTTGATGCTAAATTTGGTAAAAGTGATTGGAGAGTCCTCAACTTCAAATAACATTGAACCTACTATCTCGGATTTCAAGGAATTTGATTATGATAATTGTTCTTTAAAAGGTTGTATTTCCTTGTTGCAATCCGTTGTTAATTCTCCTCATGCTTATAGTCAAAATAAAGCTTTTAACAAACATATTTGTGATGCCTTGATGCAATCTTATGATGAAAAACTTAACAAGAGAGGAGGAAAAGAAGAAGAGCAAAAAGGAAAGGAAGAAGAAGAAGAGGAGGAGGAGAAGAAAAAAGAAGAAGAAGAAGACGAAGAAGAAGAAGAAGAAGAAGAAAGAGGAGAGGAGGAGGAGAAGAAGAGGAAAAAGGAAAGGAGGAAGAAGAAGAAGGAAAAAAAGGAACAAAAGGAAGAAGAAGAAAAGGAAAAAAGAGGAAAAAACCCTGACCCGACACTGCACCCCGACCCCGGCCCGGCACCCCAACACGACACTCCGACCCCGACACCCC
>NC_057807.1:106079279-106092639 GCF_018294505.1 Triticum aestivum
ACCCGCACCCCGACCCGACACCCAGACCCCGAGACCCCGACCCCGACCCCGACACGGCAACCTGACACCGACACGACACCCCGACCCCCGACACCTCCCGAAAAGGTCGACGGGTTCATATATTTGTAAATTATTAGTTAGGTCATATATTTTTCAATTTTGTTATGAAAAACATCATATATAATTGTGTTGATCGGGTAGTTTTAAATGTGCAGTTGTTTATGTTGTACTTGATGATGATACACTTAAGTGATATACATATTATTATTCATGTCGGTGCTTTTTTTATGTTGTACTAATTTCGTTTATTCTTTGTCAAGGCAGGTGTTGAAAGATGGTGGGCGCTGGTCAGGAGCGCGCCGAGGCCCCTCTTCGTCGGCGCGTAGTATGGCGACACCGCCGGGCCCTTCTTCGTCGACCGCGGTGCCCAGCAGGGGACGAGGTAAGAAGAAGAGAGGAGGTGGAGCACGTGGTCGCGGGAGAGGAGGTAGGGTGACTCTTACGGCGCCTTCCTCGCCGCCGCCCCCAGCTGTTTCACCCGAGCACGTGACTGCTAGGATGGACTCGTCTGAGGAGGAGGCTACACGGACTCCGGTCCACGAGCCTCCGGTCCACGAGTCTTCGGCCCACGAGCCTTGGGTCGACGGGCCTTCGGCCCACGAGAGTTGGGCCCACGAGACCCCGGAGGAGCACACGTCTGGATGGGGTACTTGGTCGGGTCAGCCTAAGGAGCCGAGTGGCCATGCTGATGATGGCGGGGAGCCGACTGATTTTGAGGAGGAGGGGGAGGAGGGGGGCAACGTCTACCAGCGTGGTGCTACACAGCTCCCGTCCGTGCCGGCGACCCGCGAGCAGAGGTGGTTGATTTTCCCTGATGGGGAGAGGTAAGTGCATTTAATATTTTTGTACCTTCTACATTCACGTTTCTTCAAATAACTAATGCGTTGGCCTTGTCATGCTGCAGGGGTTGGGACCACCATGAAAGTGTCCGCCGGCCCAACTCATTCCTTGGAGTTCTGATTCGGCAAAACTTTTCGGGGTTTGTCACATTGCCTGGTGAGGGTCGGCTTCCAGAGGTTGGATTGAGTTGGGAGCACTACTTGGCTGCCCCGGCCCCGCCGGGTGAGATTATCGACGGTGTGTTGTGCAAGACAAAGGCAGACGTGGTGATCAGAAAGTTTTGGGTAATTTCTCCTTTACACAATTAAAAATCTTGAACTAGCTAGTTATTAATTGTACTAATCAATATTGTCTCATTTGATTGCAGACATTCTACAGGTGTGAGGAGGGATACGAGGCGGAGGCAGCAGATGTTATCGACAAGGAGTGCAAGCGCCTACTTTAGAACTTATGGCATGAGGTTCGGGTGCAGGCTGTTCGAGACTACTACGCCGGGCGTGGTATCAAGAAGCCCAAGCAGGAGTGCCGCGATAAGTTCTTGAGTAAGGAGCAGTACATGAAGGTAATTCTTAAGGCCTTGTACTTACTTCCTTCATTTAGTAATTCATAGCCGTAGCGCTCAAGTTTCTATTAGCTAACTTAGGCCCCTCCGAGATGGTGTGCGGATCGAATGGATTGTTGGGAGGTGTTGGTCAATGCGTGGTGCTCAAAACAATGGCGGGCCACCCACAACGAGGCCAAGGACAAACATGCCCAAATGGAAGGTGTGCCACACCACCAAGGTAGCTCCAACTTATTTCAGTACGGGCGGAACTGGGTATGTGGATTGCTTCATGATTCATGCAATTCATTCATCATGCTAGTTTTAGCCCTTTAATTACTAATTTACTTTGTTTCTCTCTTTCAGGCACGCTACAATAAGGCGGATAAGGTGCCAGAGGTGTACGACCTGTATGCCATGGCCCACACTGGCTCTTACAAGAAAGTCAAGGCATTCTCTGTGTCTGAACTCGATGATCCAAAGAACTTCACCAACATCTCCGCCCACGGCAAGCTCGTGCAATATAGAGATCAGGGGAAGGCGAGGAAAGGGGAGGACTTTAATCCGAGCCAGGGTCCCATTGATACAGAGCTGCTGATGATATCTGGTGGCGGGAGGTCCCATGGCTCCATAGCCATGGGAGATGGACTTATCCGTTGTCCTAGCACTCTCTCAGAGATCAAGGCGTGCCAGTCGAGCTCCGCTCCTGAGATAAGGCCTCGTGAACGGCCAATCCAACTCGCCTTCAAGGTTAGTTATACGTACTCAGCTATATTTCTCCATTACATTATGTGCTCTTCCATCAATGATTGCAAATGGTCATGTGAGTGGTGTTGCAGGCTGCTATACAAAGTGAGAGAGATAGAACGGAGAAACTTCTGGCGGAGGCAGCGGAGAGGCAGCGGGAGTTGGAGGAGAGGACGACAAAGATGTTGGAGGAGGAGAGGGCACGGAATGACATGCAGGCAAGGACCATGTACGAGCTCCTTGTGGTAAGTTTCTTCTGCAGATTACTTGCTAGTCTTAACATTTGAGTCTCATTACTAACTAGTACGACTCTGTTGTGAAAACCAAATGTGCAGTCTATGTGCGAGAAGTCCGGTCAGACCGCTCCGCCGATGCTAGTGATTGCTCCTGGGAGCATGGTGTGTTTAATTTGAATGGACATTACTTGCTAGTCTTAACATTTGAGTGTCATAATGCTAACGATACATTGGAAATGATCTTTGGTGCAGCTTAACTCCAGAAATGCATCGCACGATCCTTCTCCAGCTACCGGCACGAGCCAGCCCGCTCCTACACCTCCCTGATCACGGTAAGTTTCTCTAGTGTTTTGCTTAACAAATGCATAAAGACCTAGACTTAGCTTTATTTCCTCCAATATGCTTACCATAATGACCTAGAGTTAGCTTCTTTTCCTCCAAAATGACTTAATATGCTTACTGACCTCATAAACCATCCATTCTACCTAAGTTAGCTGTAAAACGATATGTTGATCGTTTTTGAGCTAACTTAGGTAAAATGACCAAAGTTAGCTCTAATATGACTCTGGAAGGCCAAAGTACTTAGGTTACTTATGTCAAAAAATGCATAAATAGCTTAGTTAGCTCATAAACAATCCATTTTACCTAAGTTAGCTCTAATATGACTCATTTTACCTTAGTTAGCTTACAAGTGATCCAATTTATCCAAGTTAGCTCTAAAATGACCCATTTTAGTAGATTAGCTCGTAAATGATCCATTTTACCTACGTTAGCTTTAAAATGACCCATTTCACCTACGTTAGCTCCAAAATGACCCATTTCACCTAGGTTAGCTCCAAAATGACCCATTTCACGTAGGTTAGCTCCAAAATGACCCATTTCACCTAGATTTGCGCCTAAACGATCAATTTCACCTAATTTAGCTAAAAATGATCCATTTCACCTAAATTAGCTCTTAAATGATCCATTTCACCTAAGTTAGGTCATGAACGACCCATTTCAACTAAGTTAGCTCATAAAAGCTCATAAATGATCCATTTCACCTAAGTTAGCTAAAAACGATCCATTTCACCTTACTTAGCTCAAAAATGATGCCCTTCACCTTAGTTAGCTCATAAACGACCCATTTCAACTAAGTTAGCTCATAAATGATCCATTTCAGCTAAGTTACCTCATAAACAACCCATTTCAACTTTGTTAGCTCATATATGATCCATTTCACCTAAGTTAGCTCATAAATGACATATACTTCTTGTTCTAGTCTTCTTCTTTTTCTAGTCACCTATTTCTAACTTTCTTATTTACCATTTTGCAGATTTCATTCACTTCATGGAAGCTAGCTTGCTATGATGGAGTGCTTGCTTTTCCTTTGATGAAACTTTGCATTGTATCTAGCTTGCTATCATGGAACTTGCTTATGTATGAACAATGTGTATGGATGGAACTTGCTTATGTATGAACAATGTGTATGGATGAAACTGATGTGTGAAACTGATGTGATATGTGATATGAAACTTATGTGCTGGATATGTGATATATATTTGCTATCATATATATTTGCTGTGAAAATTGTTGGAGTAAAAAAACAGAAAAAAGAGACAATATGCATGATCTTTGCCGTCTGCCACCGACGGCAAAGAGATCTTTGCCATCAGCAGCGGACGGCAAAGAGGCCACGTGGCAGGCAACTGTGTTTCCTGGGAGGCTGACCAATTTGGTCAGTTTGCTCACAGTGGCTGACGGCAAAGGCTTTGCCGTCCGCAGCGGATGGCAAAGGCCTGCCGTTAACCACCTAACGGAGTAACAACACATTTATTGCTGTCCGACTTCTTTGCCGTCCGCTGTGGACGGCAAAGGCCCCTTTGCCGTCAGCTGCCCGAAGCAGACGACAACGTAGCTCTTAGCCGTCCCCTACTTTGCCGTCACCTTTTGTCGTCCGCGGCTGACAGCAAAGGTCTTTGCCGTCCGCCGTCCATGCCTTTGCCGTCCGCCGTGGCCGATGGCAAAGTAGCAGATTCCTGTAGTTAATGCTTATAGAGGAAACTTCAATGCTAGACCGTTCCCTAGTAATTCCTCTAATAATTATGGAAGTTCCTACAATAATTCTTATGGTAATTTTAATAAGATGCCCTCTGATTTTGAGAATAGTGTGAAAGAATTTATGATTTCTCAAAAGAATTTTAATGCTTTGCTTGAAGAAAAATTGCTCAAAGTTGATGATTTGGATAGGAACGTTGATACTCTTTCGCTTGATGTTGATTCTCTTAAACTTAGATCTTCTCCTCCTAAGAATGATATCAATGAGTCTCTCAGAGTAATGAGAATTTCCATTGATGAGTGTAAGGAAAGAACCGCTAGATTGCGTGCTAAGAAAGATAGCTTTATAAAAGCGTGTTCTTATAGTTTCCATGAAAATAATGATGAGGATCTTAAAGTTATTGATCCATCTCATATTAGATCTATGTTTTGCAATATGAATTTTGATGATTATGGGACTGATGATGAATCAACTTTGCCTAGAAGGCGTCCCAAGAATTCGGAGTTTTTAGATCTTGGTGCTAAATTTGGTAAAAGTGGGATTGGAGAGTCCTCAACTTCAAATAACATTGAACCTACTATCTCGGATTTCAAGGAATTTGATTATGATAATTGTTCTTTAAAAGGTTGTATTTCCTTGTTGCAATCCGTTGTTAATTCTCCTCATGCTTATAGTCAAAATAAAGCTTTTACCAAACATATTGGTGATGCCTTGATGCAATCTTATGATGAAAAACTTAACTTGGAAGTTTCTATACCTAGAAAACTTAATGATGAGTGGGAACCTACTATAAAGATTAGAATTAAAGATCATGAGTGTTTTGCTTTGTGTGATTTGGGTGCTAGTGTTTCCACGATTCCGAAAACTTTATGTGATATTCTAGGTTTCCATGATCTTGATGATTGTTCTTTAAATTTGCACCTTGCGGATTCCACCATTAAAAAGCCTATGGGAAGGATCAATGATGTTCTCATTGTTGCAAATAGAAATTTGGTGCCCATAGATTTTATCGTTCTTGATATAGATTACAATCTTTCTTGCCATATTATTCGTGGTAGACCTTTCCTTAGAACGATCGGTGCGATTATTGATATGAAGGAAGGGAATATTAGATTCCAATTTCCATTAAAGAAAGGCATGGAGCAGTTTCCAAGAAAGAAAGTCAAATTACCTTATGAATCTATCATGCGTGCTACTTATGAATTTAGTGCCAAAGATGACACTCGTTAGATCTATCTTCGCTTTTATGCCTAGCTAGGGGCGTTAAACGATAGCGCTAGCTGGGAGGCAACCCAATTTTCTTTATGTTTTTGTTTTTGCTCCTGTTTAGTAATAAATCTTGCATCTAACTTCTGTTTAGATGTGTTTTTATCTTTTAATTAGTGTTTGTGCCAAGTAGAACCTATATGATAACCTATGATAATAGTTGATTTGATTCTGCAGAAAAACAGAAACTTTGCATGCATGAATTTAGTTTTGTTAAATCACAGGAAAGTGCTTTTGCGTTCATTCTTTTTGCTTCTGATCAATAAACAAATTTTCTTGGACTTACTATTTTTGTAGGAGTTTTAGAGTTCAAGAAGTTTGTGGTAGTTACAGATTGCTACATACTGTTTTGTTTTTGACAGATTCTGTTTTTCGTGTGTTGTTTGCTTATTTTGATGCATCTATGGCTAGTAAAATAGTTTACAAACCATAGAGAAGTTGGAATACAGTAGGTTTAACACCAAAATAAATAAAGAATGAGTTCATTACATTACCTTATGTTGTGGTTTTAATTTCTTTCACTAACGGAGCTTATAAGATTTCATGTTGAGTTTTGTGTTGTGAAGTTTTCAAGTTTTGGGTAAAGATTTTATGGACTATGGAATAAAGGGTGGCAAGAGCCTAAGCTTGGGGATTCCCATGGCACCCCAAGATATTCAAGAATAGCCAAAATCCTAAGCTTGGGGATGCCCCGGGAAGGCATCCCCTCTTTCGTCTTTGTTCATTGGTAACTTTACTTGGAGCTATATTTTTATTCGCCACATGATATGTGTTTTGCTTGGAGCGTTGTGTATTATATTAGTATTTGCTTTTTAGCTTACCACAATCACCCTAGCTGTACACACCTTTTGGTTGAAGCCTATTTGATTACAATTTGCTAGAATACTCTATGTGCTTCACTTATATCTTTTGGGCTTGATAGTTTTTGCTCTAGTGCTTCACTTATATCTTTTAGAGCACGGTGGTGTCCTAATTTTGAAGAAATTTCTAGTCTCTCATGCTTCACTTATATTATTTTGAGAGTATTTTAGAACAGAATGGTATTTGCTATGGTCATAAAGTTGGTCCTAGAATGATGAGCATCCAAGTTGGGTATAATAAAAACTATCATAGAAAGTGAATTGGATGCTATGATCAATTTGATGCTTGATAATTGTTTTGAGATACGGAGGTATTGATATTAAAGTTATGCTAGTTGGGTGATTATGAATTTAAAGAATCCTTGTGTTGAAGTTTGCGATTCCCATAGCATGCCCATATGGTGAACCGTTTTGTGATGAAGTTGGAGCACAATTTTATTTATCGAGTGTCTCCCTTATGAGTGACGGTCGGGGACGAGCGATGGTCTTTTCCTACCAATCTATACCCCTAGGAGCATGTGCGTAGTGCTTTAGTTTTTGATGACTTCTAAATTTTTGCAACAAGTATATGAGTTCTTTTGACTAATGTTGAGTCCATGGATTATACGCACCCTTTCACCCTTCCATCGTTGCTAGCCTCTCTTGTACTGTGCAACTTTCGCCGGTACCATACACCCACCATATACCTTCCTCAAAACAGCCACCATACCTACCTATTATGGCATTTCCATAGCCATTCCGAGATATATTGCCATGCAACTTTCCACCGTTCCGTTCATATGACACACATTACTTTTGTCATATTGCTCTTTGCATGATCATGTAGTTGACATTGTATTTGTGGCAAGGCCACCTTCATAATTTTCATACATGTCACTCTTGATTCATTGCATATCCCGGTACACCGCCGAAGGCATTCATATAGAGTCATACCTTGTTCTAGCTTTGAGTTGTAATTCTTGAGATGTAAATTCATAAAAGTGTGATGATCTTCATTATTAGAGCATTGTCCTAGTGACGAAAGGATGATGAAGATTATGATTCCCCCACAAGTCGGGATGAGACTTCGTACTTTACAAAAAGAAAAAAAAAGAAAAAAATAGAAAGGCAAAAACAAAGGAAAAAGAAAAAAAATAAAAAAGGAGAAAAAAGAGAGAAAAAGAGAGAAGGGACAATGCTACTATCTCTTTTTCCACGCTTATGCTTCAAAATAGCACCATGATCTTCATGATAGAGAGTCTCATATGTTGTCACTTTCATATACTAGTGGGAATTTTTCAATATACAACTTTGCTTGTATATTCCAATGATGGGCTTCCTCAAAAATGCCCTAGGTCTTCGTGAGCAAGCGAGTTGGATGCACACCCACCTAGTTTCTTTTGTTGAGCTTTCATATATTTATAGCTCTAGTGCATCCGTTGCATGGCAATCCTACTCACTCACGTTGATATCTATTAATGGGCATCTCCATAGCTCGTTGATACGCCTAGTTGATGTGAGACTATCTTCTCCTTTTTGTCTTCTCCACAACCACCATTCTATTCCACATATAGTGCTATGTCCATGGCTCACGCTCATGTATTGCGTGAAAGTTGAAAGAGTTTGAGATTATTAAAGTATGAAACAATTGCTTGTCTTGTCATCGGGGGTTGTGCATGATAAAATACTTTGTGCGATGAAGATAGAGGAACAGCCAGACTATATGATTTTGTAGGGATAACTTTCTTTGGCCATGTTATTTTGAGAAGACATGATTACTTTGATTAGTATGCTTGAAGTGTTACTATTTCTTATATCAATATGAACTTTTATTTTGAATCATTTGGATCTGAAGAATTCATGCCACAATAAAGAAAATTACATTTTGAATTATGCTAGGTAGCATTCCCATCAAAAATTCTTTTTTTATCATTTACCTACTCGAGGACAAGAGGGAATTAAGCTTGGGGATGCTTGATACGTCTCCAACGTATCTATAATTTTTGATTGTTTCATGCTAGTATATGACCCCTTTTGGATGTTTATGGGCTTTATTTTACACATTTATATCATTTTTGAGACTAACCTACTAACGAGAGGCCCAGCCCATATTGTTGTTTTTTTTGCCTATTTGAGTATTTCGAAAAAAAGGAATATCAAACGGAGTCCAAACGGAATGAAACCTTCGGGAGCGTGATTTTTGGAACGAACGTGATCCAGAGGACTTGGAGTGCAAGTCAAGAAGCTGCCGAGGCTTCCACGAGATAGGAGGGCGCCCCCCCTATAGGGCGCGCCCCCTGTCTCGTGGGCCTCTCGGGCGGCCACCGACGTACTTCTTCCTCCTATATATACCTCCGTACCCCGAAAACATCCAGGAGGAGGACGAAACACAATTTCCACCACCGTAACCTTCTGTATCCGCGAGATCCCATCTTGGAGCCTTCGCCAGCGTTCTGTCGGAGGGGGAATCGACCATGGAGAGCTTCTACATCAACATCCTTGCCCCTCCGATGAGTTGTGAGTAGTTTACCATAGATGTACGAGTCCATAGTTATTAGCTAGATGGCTTCTTCTCTCTTTTTGGATCTCAATACAATGTTCTCCCCCTCTCTTGTGGAGATCTATTCGATGTAAACTCTTTTTGCGGTGTGTTTGGCGAGATCCGATGAATTGTGGGTTTATGATCAAGTTTATCTATGAATAATATTTGAATCTTCTCTGAATTCTTTTATGTATGATTGAGTTATCTTTGCAAGTCTCTTGGAATTATCAGTTTGCTTTGGCCTACTAGATTGATCTTTCTTGCCATGGGAGAAGTGCTTAGCTTTGGGTTCAATCTTGCGGTGTCCTTACCCAGTGACAGAAAGGGTTGCATGGCACGTATTGTATTGTTGCCATCGAGGATAACAATATGGGGTTTATATCATATTGCTTGAGTTTATCCCTCTACATCATGTCATCTTGCTTAATGCGTTACTCTATTCTTATGAACTTAATACTCTAGATCCAGGCAGGAGTCGGTCTATGTGTGGAGTAATAGTAGTAGATGCAGGCAGGAGTCGGTCTACTTGTTATGGACGTGATGCCTATATACATGTTCATGCCTTGATAATCTCATAATTATTCACTTTTCTATCAATTGCTCGACAGTAATTTGTTCACCCACCGTACTACTTATGCTATCTTGAGAGAAGCCACTAGTGAAATGTCACGCCCAAGATGCGACCCTATCCTAAAGGAACTCGAAGGTCCCACCAAGAATAGAAGCGCATCTTGAAGACGCTTTTGCAAGGTGGATATCATTACATCAACATTACATAATAGATAGGGATACATACATAAGGCATACAATGCCACACGAATACAACATCATCTTACATAAGAGCATCATCCTACTACGGATGAAACACAAACAGAAACTCAAATGACATCCACCCTGCTAGCCCAGGCTGCCGACCTGGAACCTATCACCTGATCAAAGAAGAAGCAGAAGAACTCCAAAACAAGCACAGATCGCTCTCGCGTCAAGATCACCGCATAACCTGTACCTGCAACTCTTGTTGTAGTAATCTGTGAGCCACGAGGACTCAGCAATCCCATTACCATGGGTATCAAGACTAGCAAAACATAAAAGGAAAGGAAGGGGTAAAGTGGTGAGGTTGCAGCAGCGACTAAGCATGATGTGGTGGCTAACATACGCAAATGAGAGCGAGAAGAGAAACAAAGGAACGGTCGTGAAGCTAGTAATGATCAAGAGGTGATCTTGACTCCTACTTACGTCAATCATAACACAGAAACCGTGTTCACTTCCCGGACTCCGCCGAAAAGAGACCATCACGGCTACACACGCGGTTGATGTGTTTTAGTTCAGATCTGGTGTCAAGTTATCTACAACCGGACATAAACAAATTCCCATCTGCCACATAACCGCGGGCACGGCTCTAGGAAGTTTATACCCTGCAGGGGTGTCCCAACTTAGACCATGATAAGCTCTCGCGATCAACGAAGGATATTCCTTCTCCCAGGAAGACCCGATCAGTCTCGGAATCCCGGTTTACAAGACATTTCGACAATGGTAAAACAAGACCAGCAAGACCGCCCGATGCGCCGACAATCCCGATTGGAGCTGCACATATCTCGTTCTCAGTGCAACACAGGATGAGACAGGCTACGAGTAAAACTAGACCTTGAGTTTCCCCGAGGGGGCCCCGCGGGCGGCTCGGTTCGGACCAGCACTTAGAGAAGCACTGGCCCGGGGGAGCTGAATAAAGATGACCCCCGAGAGAGCGACTCCCAAGGGAAAAGTAGGTGGTGGTGAGGCAAATGGTAAAACCAAGGTTGGGCCTTGTTGGAGGAGTTTTATTCAGAGCGAACTATCAAGGGGGTCCCATAAATCACCCAACCGCGTAAGGAACGCAAAATCCCGGAACATAACACCGGTAGGACGGAAACTAGGGCGGCAAGAGTGGAACAAAACACCAGGCATAAGGCCGAGCCTTCCACCCTTTACCAAGTATATAGATGCATTAATAATATAAGAGATATTGTGATATCCCAACATAAGCCTGTCCACCATGGAGCAATCTTCAACTTCACCTGCAACTAACAACGCTATAAGAGGGGCTGAGCAAAGCGGTAACATAGCCAAACAACGGTTTGCTCGGAAGGGTGTCAAAGGTTAGTTGTTCATGGCAATTTGGGAGGCTTGAAGAACAAGTTATAGGAAGCGCAGCAAAGCGATAGAACGAAGCAACTAGCATAGCAATGATAGTAGTGAGATCCAAGGTGACGGTCATCTTGCCTGAAATCCCGCTAGGAAGAAGAACGAGTCCATGAAGAAGACGAACGGATGAAGCCGAACCAAGCATAGACGAACGAATCCTCACGATCGCAACGAAATGGGAACTATCGAGAAGAAGCACACAACAAGGTAAACACACCACACATAACAAGGCATGATGCTCAACCAAGTATGATGCATGACAAGCTACGTGAAGCTACTCATGGCAAGAGATGATGCATACAAGAGCAACACCTCGAAACACGTTTAAATGAGGCCGGGAACAACCTATAACAATTCTGGTAAGTCCTCATATGCAAGTTTCAAAGTTGGTTCAGATCTGAACAAACATTAAGTTGAAGTTATTAAACATCAAGTTAAAGAGCACCAAGAGGATCTACACGAAATTCTAGTCAAGTTACATATAAAGTTAATTTAGTTCGGAGCTACGTCTAGAAGATATGAGCAACACAAGTTAAACACGGCATTGATGTTAAATGCATCCAAGCATCAAGCAAACACCTCAAAACATGGATGCAACATGATAATATGAAACTACATGCAAAATCAAGCAAGTTCATATAGAGCACACTCAAAACGGAGCAACAGTTCAATACATACACTCTATACAAGTTTAAAGGACAAGCTGTCCAAAATAGCAACTAGGCATCTAGCAAGCATCAAAACAATAAGCTACAGCACCCTAACATAATAACAGAAGGCATGGGCATGAAGTACAGGTAAAGCATGAAAAAACATGAACACTGAGCTATCTCCAGAAATCACTAGAACATGCTCCAAAACACATGGCAAGATGGCAAATAATAACAGTTTCAGACTTGGCAGAAATAACATCAGGTTGCAATGTTTAGATCTATCAAACAGCAGGTTACAGGAACTTATCATGTCAAACAAAGGCATGGCACGAATCTACTAATTGCATATAACAAAAGTCCCTTCCTGACCATGAGCCAAAAGGGCACAGAAAATATGATGGAACCCATGTAAATATAGCAATTGATATGGCAGATTCATACATGTCAGGAACAACAATAAGTAGGCATGTTGGTGAGATTGTACTACTCACCACAGAGCAATACATGGCATGAAAAGGTTACCAAAAGTACGAAGACATGCTTATGAAGCTAAGCATGGAATAACAAGTTCATAGGGTGCATGGATAACTAGCAAAGCTCATGGCAAAACTGAACTTAATGTTAACAGGCTGACAGCAACATTATTTAGCATGTTTGGAGCAAGATAACAACAAGTTACGGCATGCTATAAATGCAACCAGGGGCATGACTGGATAGAGCATGACATGTACAACAAAACATCCTTAGTGAACATCTCCAGATTATGCATGGAATGGCTTGTAGCGGCAGGTTTACATAACATCATGATATAACAGAATCTGCCTAGCAAAACAGTAATAGCAAGTACCCTACTTAACCATCTCGATACACTCACTAAAAGGCTCACAAAAATACATGGATAGAACCACTGTAAAGATGGCATGACATAGTACAAAACACATGTAGACATCAAGCTCATAGGATGCACACATCAAATGCAACAAAAATGACAAATCATCAAGTTATAACAGTTTCAGCAGGTTAACATCATATAGCACTCTTGCAACGATTATTTGGGCATAAATATGCACTCAAACAAGCATGGCTTAATGAAATGAAATGAAGAGCATCTCACAACGAACATTTCTATATATCATACACACAAAACGGAGCAGTATGCATGGAGTTATGATGCAATGAACAGGTCAACAAAATGATAAAAATCCAGGGACAGACGAAATTTCGGGGTCAACCTTGTCGGATCTCAGATCTTCACGGACTTCAAGGTGAGGCGGCGGCTCACCGGAGTTGTGGCCGGGGAAGACGAGGGAGGGCCGGAGAGGACGCGGGGCAGGCGAATCCGCGGCGAGGGACGCCGGATCTGGCTGGAGGGCGGCGCCGGCGGGGTGAGCTGCGGCTCCAGCGCGGGGGGCGCGGG
>NC_057807.1:106092901-106149320 GCF_018294505.1 Triticum aestivum
GGATTGGTTGGGGAGGCGGCGGTGATGATGTGGCGGCTCCGGATTGGTCGGGCGACGTGGCTGGGCGGCGGTGGACGCGTCCGGCTGCGGGCGGACATGTCCGGCGGCGCGAGGAGGGAGAGCGCTAGGGTTCATCTGCACGAAAATTCGGGGAGGGGCACCTATTTATAGATAGAGGGAGCTAGGAGGCTCCAAATGAGGTGCGGTTTTCGCCCACACGATCATGATCGAACGACCAAGAGCATGGAGGTGGTTTGGATGGATTATTGGGCCACTTTAGAGGGGTTTGGGTTGCACACGAAAGAGGCTTTTGTGGCTACCCGATTAACCGTTGGAGCATCAAACGACCTCCAAATGGAACGAAACTTGACAAGCGGTCTACCGGTGGTGTACCAAGGCCGCTTGGCAAATCAGGGTCCATTCCGAGAACGTTTAACACCCGCTCACAACAGGAGACAAAAGGGGGATGCCGGATGACATAGGAGTGTCGGATTGCAAAACGGACAACAGGGAAAATGCTCGGATGCATGAGACGAACACGTATGCCAAAGCGATGCACATGATGACATGATATGAAATGCAGATGATGACATGGAAAAATGCAACACGCAAGCACATGACATGGCAACGACGGCGAATAACTGACAGACACCTGGCACATCAAAACCGGGGCGTTACAACCTATGGCCCCCGGGTCTATCTCTTATCATATTTGCTCCCAATCTACTTTTATTTGCATCTTTACTTTTTGCATGTATATTATAAAATACCAAAAATATATTTATCTTATCTTACAATCTTTATTCGCTCTCACTTTCGCAAGTGGCCATGAAGGGATTGACAACCCCTTTATTGCGTTGGTTGTGAGTTCTTTGTTTGTTTGTGTAGGTGCGTGGGACTTTTGAGGAGTGCTGATTGTTTTTTTTTGCCACGGCACCCATGAATGTTATTCCCTGACGAAACTTGGCAGGCACTTAGAACATTTGTCATTCTTTGCCACCAATTTTTTTTTGAATTTTTTGAACTTTTTTAGATTTTACTATTCATGGTGGTAGCATAAGAGCTAAAACTCGGATGGGCACTTTCCAACACTTTTTTCATGAATGCAAATGACAATGACATATAGGTGATGTTTTTCTGAACATTTTGGTATCTTATTTGCATTTTCTGATTTAGTATGAATTAGTTATGAATTTTTCAAACTGACGGTCAAACGGTCAAAGGGCAAAAGCATAAGAGGAGCAAAGTAACTTGGACAAAGCCGGTGACTTTTGGGAATTAGGGGTAAAACAGACGAGTGGGACACAACTAGGGGCATAAATCTAATTATCCCAAGTATAAACATAGCCTCTATAATTAAAATACAATTGTTTTTACAATGAAACGATTTGTCACTTGAACATGACATTCTTCGAGCACTGAGCCTCTATCAAACGAGCACCTTCTGTTACCTACTCCAAGTAGTGCTTGGCCGGATCCTGCCTTCCCGCCGGATTCTGGGTTGCAATGATGGTGGCCTCCATGTCTGCCCAATATGTTTTAACACGGGCAAGAGCCATTCGCGCACCCTCTATGCACGCCGACCTCTTCATGGCATCGATTCGTGATACAGTGCCAAGGAATTGTTGCACTAAACAAAAATAACTATCCGGCTTCGGCCCCTTCGGCCATAGATGGTCTATTACAGACCTCATTGCAAGACCGGACAACCTATGGAGCTCGGCCACAGCGGCCATCCTTTCACTCAATGGCAATGGACGCGTTAGAGCACTGAATTGCGACCATAACAGCCTTTCTACTTCACTATCTTTTTGATCCTCGAAAAACTTGGTCGCATCAGCCGTACTTTTTGCAAGATCTGCATACGCGTCTGCAGCGCTCCAGCGCTGATCCAGAGGAGCGTACTTTGGATCTAAGAACTTCATCCGCAACAAAAAGGGGCTTCCAGCCGCGATTTCTTCGGCCTGTCGAAGCTCCTCCCGCTCATCTATAATTTCGGAACGCGTCTCCTTGGCCGCATCAAGGGCATTCTTCAGGTCAGCCGACTTCGCCTGATTCTCCTTTTCAAGGAGCTCATACCAGCCGGCGGTGTTTTTCAGCTCCATAGCTATCTTGACTATTTTATCTTCGCTTCGGCAATGAGCAGCCTGTTTGGCTCTCAAGTCTTCGGCCGCATTTAGGGCAGCCGCATTGCTAGCTCGGGCTTTTTCCTTGGCTAGGGCAAGCTCCGCCCTCAGGGCCTCCACGGTAGCAGCTCCGCCTGCAGTCAAAGCATATCACATTAACATTATGCTCCTCTTAATATTTCCTATAAAAACAAGGAAAACATAGCACATACTTTGTGACTCGTTAAGCCGCTCGTTCACAAGTGTGATGTCGGCATCCACAACTTCAATTTGTTGCCTCAGTTCGGCGACTTCAATGGTCTGGTCGGCCTTCGGACCCTTAGCCACCTGCGCATGAATAAAGTGCGATCATTACTTAACAATGTGATCCTCTGTTTGCCGCCTATGGCTGGCAACCAGAGTCCCAGGGGCTACTATCTATACGGAGCACACCTAGCGCGTGCGCCACAACCAAAAATTGCGTATTTCATTACATACCTCAAAGCCTTTGAGCAGGCTCATAAAAGCTTCGTTCATCCCGCTTGTGGCGGATGAAATCTTCCCAAGCACTATGCTCATTAATGAACGGTGATCCTCTGAGAGAGCAACTTGCTCCAGAAGGTCGGTCAGCGTGTCCGGCCGGTCGCCGAACTGTGCCGGACCCTTCTTATCGCCCCCCGTGGGAGCCGAACGCTCCGGGCTCAGGGCGGCCGAAGTATTAGCTTCTGGCCTCGGCAAATCTGGACTCCTCCGTGACGACACCTTGGGGTCGCCCACCCCATGAGGCGGAGAGGCAGGTGGGGTTTCACTCTCCATCATCTCCGGAAGAAGATCCCCCGAAGATGAACTCTATCGAGAAGAGCTGCTAGCCGGACTGCAAAGAATGTATCCTGGTTATTGTTCTCGAAGGAGGAAGCAGTAGCTTTGTATTTACGATTAACTTACAGCTCGGCTGAGGGCTGGCCCGTTTGCGGGCATGGCGCGGTAAGGACGCCCTCCTGGGCAGGGCCCCCTGGTGAAGTTGTCTTCCCTTCTCTAGGCACCTCCGTCTCCAAGTCTTCGGAGGCGGCCCTCTTCTTCCCGCAGGGGGAGGAGACCGTAGATTCCCCTCCCCGACTATCCTCCTTCGTGGAGGTAGTAATTCCCCCGGTTTGGATGTGCAATGTGTGAAGCTCTGCTTCTTTGTTCTTCCCTTCGCCTTTCCCCGAGGGCACTTGACTTAGCACACGACTAAGCATCCTGGCTATGGCAGGACTAGGCGAGCCTTCGGGAAGCGGTGCCGGACACCTGATTCTCTCCGCCATGCTGAGCCATTCCTGGCCGCGGATGGTTTTCAGAATAATGTAATGATAAATATAAAAGAAGTGTTCGGTTTCTGGGTTACTTACTTGGGTATTTGGGCGGTTGCATCTCAAGCCCGCATCCACGGTGGTGTCCGGACACTTTGCTTGAGGTCCGAAGAATAACTTACACATCCCTTCGAGCGTCATGCCGAAGAAGTGCTGAATAGTCAGAAGACCTTCTGGGTTGAACACCCACATCTGGAGAGGCTGACGTTTGCACGGCAAGATCTGTCGGACTAGCATTACTGAATTACGCTGACAAGACTAATGTCCCTTTCAAGAAGCTCCCGAATGAGGCCCTGCAATGTTGGTACATCATTAGCAGGCCCCCAGTCCAGTCCCACATTGGCCTATGATGCCAGTTGAGGCGGAGGGCCCGAGCGGAAGTCGGGGGCAGCCACCAACTTTGTGCCTCTGGGAGCCGTGACATAAAACCACCTCCGCTGCCATAGATCGGGCACCTCTGAGAAGAAGCCCTCTGGCCATGGGGCGTCGGCATTTCTGCTTATCGCAGTGCCTCCACACTCCGTGTGTTGCCCCTCAATCATCTTCAACTTCACATTGAAGGTCTTGAGCCATAAGACGAAGTGCAGGGTGATGTGGAGGAAGGCTTCGCACACGACGATGAACGACGAGATGTGAAGGATGGAGTCCGGAGCTAGATCATGAAAATCTAGCCCGTAATAGAACATGAGCCCTCTCACAAAGGGATCAAGGGTGAAGACTAAGCCGCGGAGGAAGTGAGAAACAAATACGACGCTCTCGTTGGGCTCGCGAGTAGGGACGACCTGTCCTGGAGCAGGAAGCCTGTGCTTGATGTCGGCGGTCAGATATCTGACCTCCCTAAGCTTCACAATGTCCTCCTTTGTGACAGGGAGGCCATCCACCGGCCTTGAAGGTTGGATCCGGACATGATTGAAGATCCGAAGTGCCTAAGCTTGGGCTTCGGGTGTTGGAACTCGAGATGCGGAAAGGCGCAAGCATGGTAGGAAAGAGGGATAGGCCTCGGCCCCTCTATAAAGGGGGTGAATATCAAGCGTCCTTAGTGTAACCGCTTGGGACTTGCCTAAAAACATGGAGTCATACCAACAGGCGTCGTGGGGTTGCCCGCACCCGTATTGATGGGGATCCCGCAATAAGGGGAACATGATCTCTGCTTCGACAAGGCGTGCCAATAAAACCGCCTCGTAACGCGTGTTGAGGTAGGCCGAGAAAAACTGGTTCGTATTGAGCCAGGCCGCGGTATAAGGGCACGCCATAAAAAAATTGTCAGCAGATTAGATTTGTAAAGTGTTATGCTCTCTACGGTGGTGTGTGGAAATTATCTCACAGATCCGGACACAATCCTTAATCTACTTTGGAGTATTCGAAGATGGAACCCGCCTTGCAATGCCGAAGACAAACTGCACGCCGGACTCATCTTCATTGAAGCCTGGTTCAGGGGCTACTGAGGGAGTCTTGGATTAGGGGGTATCCGGACAGCCGGAATATATACTTTGGCCGGACTATTGGACCGTGAAGATACAAGACTCAAGACTCCATCCTGTGTCTGGATGGGACTCTCCTTTGCGTGGAAGACAAGCTTGGCGATTCGGATGTTAGCTCTCCTTCTTTCTAACCGACTCTGTATAACCCTAGCCCTCTCCGGTGTCTATATAAACCGGAGGGTTTAGTCTGTAGGACAACAACAATCATAATCATCATAGGCGAGCTTCTAGGGTTTAGCCTCTACGATCTCGTGGCAGATGTACTCTTGTAATACTCATATCATCAAGATCAATCAAGCAGGAAGTAGGGTATTACCTCCATCGAGAGGGCCCGAACCTGGGTAAAACATCGTGTCCCCTACCTCCTATTAGCATTAGCCTTAGACACATAGATCGGGAACCCTACCCAAGATCCGCCGGTTTTGACACCCACACCAGGCGCCCGCACATGAAGAAAGAAGCTGCCAAGAAGTTCTTCGACCGTAAGAGAACGCTCCGCCACTCCCAGCACCGCCACGTCAAGATCGCTTGCCGCGGCAGGGCCATGCGCCACTTGCCATGGCAGCGCGAGGTCACCAAGATCTAGCTCCGCTGCCACGACGGGCCCCGGTGGAGACAACAGGCTGGCGCGCCTTCACTCCAGAGCTACGCAACATCGTCTGGCCAGGCAAGTTCAAGCCAGACCTGCCTCTTCGCTATGACGGCACCCCGACCTTGTAGAGTTCTTGCAGCTCTACGAGCTGAGCATCGAGGCGGCCAACGGTGATGAGAAAGTCATGGTGAAATGGTTTCCCATGGCTCTCAGGGACAGTGCACGCTCTTGGCTCCTGAACCTGCCTGCGGGATCCATCTCCTCCTGGGACGAGATGCGTGACAACTTTGTCACCAACTTCCAGGGCACTCGCGACCGCTGGCCGGCCGTGGGTGACTTATGTCGCATCAAGCAGCAGCCTGGAGAAACCCTGTAGAAGTACATTCAGCGCTTCAACTGCGCCCGCCTCAAGATCCCCTAGGTGACGTACGAGGCCATTGTCGGTGTCAAAACCGGCGGATCTCGGGTAGGGGGTCATGATCTGTGCGTCAAGGCTGATGGTAACAGGAAGCAAGGGACACAGATGTTTACCCAGGTTCGGGCCCTCTCGATGGAGGTAAAACCCTAATTCCTGCTTGATTAGTATTGATGATATGGGTAGTACAAGAGTAGATCTACCATGAGATCGTAGAGGCTAAACCCTAAGAGCTAGCCTATGATGGTATGATTGTAATTGTGATCGGCCTTCTAAGGACCAACCTCTCTGGTTTATATAGACACTGGAGAGGGCTAGGGTTTACATGGAGTCGGTTACAAGGAAGGAAACATAATATCCGGATTGCCAAGCTTGACTTCCACGCCAAGGAGAGTCCCATCTGGACACGGTCCGAAGTCTTGAGTCTTGTGTCTTCACGCTTCAATAGTCTGGACGTTGTACACAGTCCGGCTATCTGGATACCCCCTAATCCAGGACTCCCTCAGTAGCCCCTGAACCAGGCATCAATGACGATGAGTCCGGCGCGCAGTATTGTCTTCGGCACTGCAAGGCGGGTTCCTTCTCCGAATACTCCAAAGTGGTTATCGAACACTTGAATCGTGTCACGATCCTCAAAATGATCTTTACATACCGCTGTAGAGAGAATAATATTTCACAAATGCAATCTGCTGACAACTTTTTCTGATGACATGACACGTTATTACGGTCGGATCATTACTCGAACCGTTTTCCCACAACCAGCTACAACACATATTACGAGGCGGTTTCTGTGACACGTCTTGTCAAAGCAGAGATCGTGTCCCCTTATCCCGGGATTTTCATCAATACAGGTATGGGTAATCCCACCGCGTCGTCAATTGTGGTGCTTGGGAAGCAAGCGATTCTCAACGGGCAAGTAGGGAGGCGCACCGCTTAGGTCGCCTCTATAAAGGAATAAGATGTCCTCAATTTTACCCATGCCTTCCTTCTTCCTTGCCCACTCTTGCCCCCTCGAGCTCTAGCGCCCAAGCCCAAGTCTTCTCCGCACAACTAAACATGTCCGTAATAGGAGGCAAGTGGGTGGCTTCCACCATCAAGGAGAAGCATGTCGCAAATCTTCGAGCGGCCGAATACTTGGCCGCATACATTGCGCACCGGCTACCGGATGCTGGGCAGGTCATCCCGACCCCAGGACCCCACGAGAGGGTCGTGTTCGCCGCCCACTTCATCCGTGGACTGGGGTTCCCACTTTACCCCTTCGTCCGCGGGCTCATGTTCTACTACGGGCTAGATTTTCATGACCTAGCCCCAAATTTCGTCCTCAACATCTCGGCGTTCATCGTCGTATGCGAGGCCTTCCTCCGCATCCGGCCTCACTTCAGCCTATGGCTGGAAACCTTCTACGTGAAGCCGAAGGTTGTAAGCAACCAACAAGCAGAGTACGGAGGGGCCATGGTGGGCAGAATGCCCAATGTCACATGGCTCAACGGTTCCTTTGCGGAGACTGTACAAGGGTGGCAATCGGGGTGGTTTTACATCACCAAGCCGCGCAACGCCAACTGGGCGGCGGCCCCCTCAGTTCCGATCCGGAGCCCCCATGCGGCTTACTTCCTGGGAAAAGAAAGGCCTGTCCTGGGGCGACTCTACGGAGATGACCGGACTCCAGACATGCATCAAAAGCATGAAGGACAAGAACATCAAGCTTGTCAACATGATCCAGGTCATGCTCGTTCGCCGGATCCTGCCCTGCCAAAGGCGGGCAGTCAATCTGTGGGAGTTCGTCCCGGCCGAACACCAGACGCTCCGGAAGCTCTATGACATGACGCACAAAGGCGCATGGACGGTGTTGTTCAAGGCCTCCGAAGTACCTCCTCCCACATCCGAGGACCGCGGGCTTCACGCCGCGCGGGCTCCTAGTCAGGTGAGTTCTCAAACGATCACTAGATTCAGTTATTCCCAATATATTCTCGGGAGAATTTTAAGCAGTTATGCACATTTCTTCAGGATTATGTGGTGACAGCAGAGCAGGTTTACTGCCCGGCTCTGCTGCCAGAAGGCCCAACCAATGCTCTCCTGACGGAGATGCTGGTCCCGACACCGTATAAGGTGCCGGAGAAGAAGGCCGAAAAGAATGCCCCGGGGACCCGAAAGGGTCTCCGTCGTAAGGTTGTGCCAAAGGCCACGTCCGAAGATGACGAGCCGCACTCCTCCCATGAAGGGGAGGAGGAAGAAGAAGAAGATGCCCCATCCAGAGAGGATGAGGGGCCCGGGGGATCGGACCAAGGGGCCGGAAAAGGCCCTCAGCGTAAGGCCATCATACCCCTGTCGTCTGATGACGACGAGACAGATTCTTCCCGCGGAGGCGGTAGGAACCAAGAAGAAACTCTACCTTCCCGCGCTGGGGCGGAGAGAAAGAGAAAAGCCACCCCGTAGGGGGAGGCTGGGGCATCCAAGAAGGGAAAGGTATCCCTTCCGGACTATTCCGCCATGGCCGCTCACAGCAAGGAGGGGTGGCTGCCCATGGGGAAGCGCCCAGTGCGATCATAAGTGTCCGCATTCTATCATGGTTTCACTTCATAGTTTTTGTATTTATAATGCCGAACATATATGCAGTCTAGCCAGGGCTCACCCCGAGGTATCTTCCTCCGGGTCCCTGAGCGATTCAGCAATAAATTCGCTTCCGACGGCCACTACCCCTCAACCCGCGGATGGCATGGAGGTGTTGTCCCGAAGGCTCCCAGAGCGGGGGGAGGTGACCCTAGAGACGCCCCAAGGCGGGATTCCAGATGTCGGCCACGCGGGGTTCAAGATCCCCGCGGATCGTGTCGATGAGACCCATGGCCAGCCGGGCTCTCAGCCCAACACTGTCCGCGTTCTGGGAACGAGGGTACCCAGACTTGCCTGCCTGCTGCCTGCGGCGTGGCTCGAGGAGTGGCCCAGTACGGCCCATCTTCATCAACACATGCTCAAGACCCTCGCGAGGGCCAAGCCTCGCGGGGCAGACGACAAGAGGCTTCCTCAGGTACGGCCTCGTCAGGCTGGCTCGCGAGGAGGCAGAGAGATCAAGGCGGGGTACCTCACGGGGTGCCCGTGACGCAAACCATGACGACCAAGGCCAGGCGGGCGCCAGGCGGGCGCCGGCATGCGCAGAGTCCTTGTTTCCTCTTTGGTGCAAAGGGGGCAAGCGCAGGCGAGAGTATCAAGCAAAGGCAACCATTTCGGTGCAACAAGACCAAGACCAGCAGGACGGCAGAGTGGAGGTCATCGTGGAGCCCAAGCCGGCGTCATCGTCAGGGTCCTTGGCAGGCGAGGACCAAGTTTAGTCAGGATAAGTGTACTAGATGTTCCCCTTCAAAATGGCCAATTGTTGGCGCCCTTCCCGCTCAATATTTGGGAAGAGGCCCGAGGCCTTCACCTATAAATAAGACTAGCCACCCACAGGGTAGAGGGATCCCGCATTGGTAGATGGAAGAGCCTAGGGGGATCGAAAGAACAAGGATAGAAAGATACACAGAGAGAGAAGCGACTGAACTCCCCCTAGCAGTTCATCGCACCAACCTAGAACAGACCCTCGCGAGGCTGTTCTTCCCTTGTACTATTCCTCGTCAGCCCCAGAGGCAATCCATCACACCACAAACTGGAGTAGGTTATTACACCACAATGGTGGCCTGAACCAGTATAAACCTCGTGTCCCTTGTGTTGTTCTTCGTGTAGTTTTAGATCCTTGCAAGGCGGCGAGACATGGGTATGCAAGAGGTGTGATCTCCGCGTGCACCCCAGTGTTCGAACCTTGAGGGTTTGCCAGAACCCGAAATCTGACATTTGGCGCGCCAGGTAGGGGTGTGCCGGAATCTGCCTTCCGTCGCCTCGTGTTTCGCCGCCCGTCCCATCCAGGTCAAACGCTCGTCGCGCCCGCATCGAGCGCCCGGCCGCTCTCGCCACTCGCGTCGCCCAGACGGCCCCCGCCGGCGGGCGCCCCCACCGTTCGCCATCTCCTTCCTTCAACGCCGCCACCGGCCTAGCGGGGAATGAGCGGCAGGCGTCGTCCCTGCATCCCTCGGTGCGGCGAGAAGGCCGCACCGCCACCCTGTCACTGACTCTAGCCAGCTCCTCATCCCACGCCCGTCGCGCTCCTGCGGACGCGCACGCCGTGCTGCTCCTAGCGCGGGAGATCCTGCACTACCGCCCCGTCGACGACCTCTACGACGAGTGGCTCGCCCGCATCACCGAGCTCGTCAGTGCCGCTGGGGCTCCCCTGCACCATCCCTCTCACTGCACCGCGCCCCACCCTGCGCGGGCAACGAAGCTCCGGGGGCGCCTCAGCCGCCTCCCCCTCAAGAAGGCGCCTTGGCCCCAAGGCGTGTGGCCCCTGGGCGGAACCCACTCCGTTCGGCGCCAGCACAACAAGAGAAGAGCTGCCAAGAGTTCCCTCGTCCCCAAGAAGCCGCCCGTGTGCTCCCCGCACCGGCCCAACACGAACACGCACCTGCTCCAGCGCATCAAGACCCCGTGTTGCACCTGGAGGCAGCGCACAGAGACTTGCAAGATCAAGCTCTCCATCACCAAAGGGCTCCTGCGGCCACTGCAGGCTGCCGTGCCTTCTCCGCCGAGCTACGCAGCGTGGCCTGGCCGGGCAAGTTCAAGTCAAACATGCCCCCACGCTTTGATGGCATGACTGACCCTGCTGAGTTCCTTCAGCTCTACGAGCTGGGCATCGAAGCCGCCAACGGGGACGAGAAGGTCATGGCGAACTGGTTTCCGATGGCGCTCAAGGACGGCGCCCGCACCTTGGCTCCTGAACCTAGCTCCTGGCACGATATCCTCCTGGGACGAGATGCGCACCCAATTCATCTCCAACTTCCAAGCCACCCGCGACCGGCCCCCGGCCATGAGCGACTTGCGCCGCATCAAGCAGCAGCTGAGAGAGACCCTGTAGAAGTTCGTCCAGCGCTTCAACAATGCTCGCCTTAGGATCCCCAAGGTGTCTGAGGAGGCCATCATCTCAGCCTTCTTCGACGGCGTGCGTGATGTCAAGATGAAGGAGGAGCTCGCGATCCATGAGGACCTGTGCACCTCCCTGGAGCTGTTCAATCTGGCGACCAAGCGCGCTAGGGCTGAGTAAGGGCACCTTTCCCTCCTCGAGCTGCCAGTTGCTGACCCAGAAGAGAAGAAGCCCAAGGCCAAGGACGTGAAGCGCAAGGGGGCTGCTGTGCTTGCGGTAGAGCCGGACACCAAGCGAGGCAGGGATCAGCCTGAGTCATCCAAGGGCAGCCGGTACTGCGTGTACCACGACCTCCACACCCACAACACCAACGAATGCCAAGAGCTCAGGGCCGTGCGAGACGTGCGTGCCGGCCGACGCCCCAAGCGCAGCGACCGGGGCTATGGCCGAGGAGGAGGAAGAGGTGGAGGACGATGGGAAGACCGTGGCCCTCACCAAGGGTGGCATGACCGACCTCGCGAGGACCGCTGGCAGGACCAGCCTCGTGAGGGAGGTTGGAGGGACCCACCTCACGAGGGGGGTTGGAGGGATCAGCCTCGCGAGGGTCGCCCACAAGGTAATGCAGGCCTCCCTCCTCTGCCACCACAGCCGAGGAGGAATGAAGACCATCATCGGGACGAGGGGGCTGGAGGCTTCCAGGAGCCGCGCGCAATCGCTTGCATCTTGGGCGGCGCTCAAGCCCCGGCCTCTTAGCGCATCTTCAAGCAGTTTGCTCGCGAAGTGAATGCAGTCCTCCCCAAGCTTGAGGACACACGCCCTCTCAGGTGGTCAGTGTGCGCTATCACATTCAGCTCAGCGGATTAGCTCAAGTGCGTGGCCACAGCCGGAGTCCTCCCGATGCTTTGTTCCCCAATCATCAGCAATGTGCAAGTCACCAGGACCCTCATCTATGGCGGAGCAGGGCTCAATGTATTATCCGTCGAGATGTTCAACAATCTCCAAGTGCCATACAATCACCTGCAGCCAACCAAGCCTTTCTCGGGAGTCACTAATGGTTCCACGGTTCTGATAGGGCAGGTCCGCCTTCCTGTTACCTTCGGGAAGCGCGACAACTACCGCACCGAGCTCATTGACTTCGACGTTGCTCACATTCTCCTGCCGTACAATGCCATCCTTGGGTACCCAGCCTTGGCCAAGTTCATGGTCGTGACACATCACGGTTACAATGTCCTCAAGATGCCAGGAAGCGGTGGGGTCATCATGGTGCCCTGTGAAGAGAGAGACGCGGTGTGTTCTCTGGAACGTGCTTTCCAAGCCGCATCAATTGAAGACCCAAATCACAGGAACGGGAGGCTTCCTGAGGCTGCTCCTAAGAAGAAGAAGACATCGCCTGGCCCGGCCCCTCGGGAGGCAGGCCCCTCAGGGTCCACGCCTGTTCAGGGGACGCCTCCTTCTGTCGCATAGGGAGGCGCGCCCGGCGCCCTCCTCGAGCAAGGCTCGGGGGCTCTCTCCTGGAGGGCCATCGACTTTGCTAAGATCACGAGGGAGGCGCTCGAGCAACGCACGTCTCCCTCAGGAAGGAGCAAGGCAAGGAGGGCCAAACCCTCAGGAATTCGTTAGCAAGATCATTCAGGAGCTGCAGGAGTCAAGAGTCATGAGTGGCAGCCGCCGCTTACCCGCCGTAGCTCCCCATCCCGGCGAGGATGGTGGGCTGCACGTTTGCATCGACATAGCAGGACTCAACCGAGCCGCCTCTCAGGAGCGCCTCTGGCCCTCACGCGTGGGACGCAGCGAAGGTCCACCCCACAGCTATGTTCGCATGCCTTACGGCCTGCCTAACGCGGCTACCGCGCGTCAGCGCCTCATGAGGAGCGTCCTGGAGGCTCAAGCGGTCAGGCATTCCGCAGTCCTGGCGGAGATGGAGATGGTCCGCGAGGAGCATCAGCGCCTCCGGAGCCTCCCAAGGCCCCTGGGCCTGGGGGCTCATGAAGATCGGCTTCCGCAGCGCACGCCGTCCGCTACTTCAGCATCCCTTCATCTTCAACATTATCAGGTGACATCCTTCAAGTTTCATTCTCAGCTGGGAGCGCCCCCCAGGCTGCATCATTCCCAGGCCGCGTGGGTCCGTCCCTATGGCATGTATCCCTTTAGTTCATGTTTTCAGCTTACTTTATCGGGGGCGCCCCTCGGGCTGCATTATCCCCAAGCTACCCGGGCCAGACCCGGTGGCATGTATCCCTCTCGCGTTTATTCGGGTCGTCCGTTTGACCCATCATGATTGTTGTTTGCTGCCTGCCTATGGCACCCTTCTTTCTTCATGTCGGCCGCATGCATGTTAAAGGGGGGGTACCTGAGCATCGCGACTCATGGGCTCTTACTGGCTCTCTAGCCCTCACTCTCTGGCCTTGTCGACGGCATCGCGACCTGGCATACCAGCGACGGCTGAGCCCGCTTGAGGGCCGGGACCCGAGGATGTAGAGCGCCGACATCTAACCAGATTTGAAGGAACACATTACAAGTAAAGGCCCAGAGCCAGGCGCAACCCGCCTTGAGGTAGGGCCCCGTGAGTCCCGCGCTGGCTCACGGGTGCCCAGATACACCTCGTCAGGCCCTACCGTGCCAGCCACGTGTCAGGGCAGGGCTGTACACGCCCCGGGTGTTCCTCCCGGAGGGGAGCCCCCTCCCACGCATCAGTGGAAGCACCATGCTCCGCGCTAGCTGACGACACTGCCGAGGTGCGGCTATGCCCGTACACATACGGAAGCGCTATGCTCCGCGCTGGTGATAAACAACTGAGGGTGGCCCCCGCCCGCATCAACCTCAGGGAGCCCAGAGCTCAATGTCCGGCATCATCGTAACGCCTCCCCTCGGGAGTGCCGCGCGAGGGGGCTGGGCGTGGGGGCTACACCTGGGTCACGCCCAGGCGCACGCCACCCAGCCAGGCCCCTCGGGCCTGGTTCGTCGCACGCCTCTCCCCGAGCGGAGCCAAGGTACGAAGGCCGTTTGAACATCAAGGGGGACTCCTGAGCATCGCGACTCAGGAGCCTAACTGGTCACGTAGCCCCTCACCCCATAGTTCCGAAAGGCTAACGGCGGTTGAGGTATGTGCGGGGCTGGGCTCTGCCGACGTAGAACGGTAAAGTCACCCATACATTTCACCTCCCTACTTGCTGTTCGTGCGTCAAGGGGAACTCCGACTCAGGAGCCTAACTTGTTACATAGCCCCTCACTCCTTGGTCCCGTCCTGGTTTCCGGTCGGGTCTAACGGCGGCTGAGGTATGCGCGGGGTCGGGCTCTGCCGACGTAGAACACAAGCAAGTAGGAAGGAAAAACGCAAATCTCAAGGAATTCGAAAGCAAATATTACAGTCCATAGAGTGCTTTGACAACGCCAAACACAAGTTTAAACGCCTCCACGAGGCATGATGCATGTTGCAGGAGCTAGAAGCAGGACGGGAGCCACGAAGGAGTCACTTTCTGGTGGTGCCATCGCTGGTGACGGAGCTGCGCTGGGCGGCTTGGCCTCGTGGAGCCTCAGGATCGGCAGCGCCTCGCTTCGGCTTGGTGCTGAAGGCCCGGACCTTCGCCAGCAGAGCCTCCGCGCGACCCTTCACGGCCTCAGTAGAGACGGCGGCAAGCTCGCCGCTCACAGGCTCTAGCAGACTATCAAGGTCAACGCTGGGGTCGTGGAGGTAGACACGGGTGAAGACGCGCATCAGCGCTGCAGAAGAAAGGACATGCGCCTCAGCCTCAGCCGTGGGGCCGAGTCCAAGGGCGACATCTTCAAGGGCGCGGACCAGGAAGGGAAGCAGCTTGGCGGGGCCATCCTCGGCGCCAGCCAGCGGGATTTCCAGGCCGCTGTCATAGAGCGACTTCAGCAAGGTGCGAGCCTTCACCTCCAGCTTCGTGAAGGCCACGCGGTCCTCGGCCAGGACCCGCACCTTGCCGTCCAGCTCGATCCTCTTTGCCTCCAATGCCTGCTCCAGCGCACCCAAGCGGCCATGGCGTTCATCGAGTTTGGTATCCCGGTCCTTCGCGGCAGCCTCACGAGCCTTCATGTCTTCCTCCTTCTCCAGGCGGACACGGGCCTCCTTGGCAAGCTGGTCGCGCAGGCCTTGCAGCTCACTCTCCAGCGCCTCGCAGCGACCTCGGACATCTGCTACCTCACCCAAGGCAGCGTCGCGAGCGGCCTTCGCCTAAAGGATGGCCTGATTCTCTTCGTCGCAAGCTCTCGCGGCCTGAGCCAACGCCGCTCGGACTGAAGCATCAGAGCGGACCCAACCAGAGGCCAGCTCCAGGCGCCCGGCCACCAAGCGAGGGTCGGCGCCCAGAAGATCTTTCCACAGCCGGTCCAGCTCAGCAGCAGCACGATCTAGGACAGTAGAAGGAGTCGGAGAGATGGCACTTGCCGGAGTAGGAGGAGAAGACGACAGCGTAATCACAGCACCATGAGTCAGGACCTTCTATGCCCCGACAACTGCGGCAGTGGCGTCAGGAAAGGACACCTCGGGAGTCTCTTGGGCCATGGGGGCTGAGCTCGCTCCAGCTAGCCCCGCCAGACCTTGCGAGGATGACCGGGCAGGAGAGGCCCGCGTCTTGCCGCCCCCTTCTCCCGCGGGTGGGGGTGCTGCCCTGGACGAAGCCTCAGGAGCCCCCTTCAGCTTCTTCGCCGCAGGCACCAGCATAGCCAAGGAATATGGACGTCAAGCCTCAACAATGAAGCAAGAAGCAAAACGAGAATCGAGCACTTACTCGTCATCGCTCGCGGGCTCAAGCAACCTCCGGCCGAACTTGAAGCCCGAGAGCCGGATGATGGGATCAACCTCAAGAGGCTCAGGAGCAGGAGGCGCGTCTGCAGTTCGCCTCGGAACCGGAGCAGACCCGCGGGGAACTAGCCCCGTCCTTCTTCGGAATCAGGGGCAAGCTCTCGCCACCCAGCTTGTCGCCGTCCTTGTTGTCATCCGGCATGAGGCGAAGAGTGTGGGACCTACGCCGAGGGAGGGGCTCTCTCGACTCCCCGTTGGTCGCCTATGAATCGGGCTCCTCTTCCTCCTCCTTTTCTTCCTCCTCTCCACTGGAGTTGCCGGAGGATACGTTCACCGTCGCCAGGGCCGCCGGGTCCTCAGGAACCTCTGTAGGCACAGGCCCATCCTTGTTGAAAGCGGACATGGAGTTCACCACCTGCTCCCAATCATCCAGAAGGAACAGGGGCACGGGAGCATCCTCCAACTCGCCACGTTCCCCCCAACAAAGGATTGGAGGACCGCGGCCAGATCCTCGTCGGCCAGGACTTCGGGGTTCGAGCGAAGGGCGGCATCGTCCCCCCGAGCTTCCACAGCGGAAGCGAGTGTTCCCAGAGCGGAGCTACCCGGTGCTCCAGGAACTCCCTCAGAAGCGATGCCCCGGTCAGTTTCGCCGTCGCCATGTTGTCCAGCCACAGGTCCGCGTCCATCCTCTCCAGCACCAGCTTTGCGCGAGGATCAACAAGCTCCGCGTGGGACCAAGCGTCAATAGGCTTGGGCTGCCCCGTGGGTAGAATCAGCCGGGAGTGGATGTGCCCAGCATCCACCATGACCCACTTGCTCCTGAAGCCCTCAATTCTCTTCCCGGGCTTCGAGATGGCATTAGAGCTGCGATGCGCGACAAAGCTCGCGCACGTGGTGATGGGGCCGCGGGAGACCCGGAGGTAGAAGTAATGGCGCAACAAGGCCACCGAAGGCCTCACCCCGACATGAGCCTCGCAGTAGTAGACGAAAATCGCCAGGAGAAGAACAGAGTTTGGATGGAGGTGCAGAGCTTGCAGGTTGTAATGGTGGAGAACAGAAAGGAAGAACTCAGAAAAAGGGGGCACCAGACCGGCGGTAATGGCGCTCACGAAGAGCGGGTAGAAGGTGCTTCCCCTGCCCTCAGGAAGGGTGGAGCCAATCTTGAGCGCGGCCGCCCCGTCATTGCCTTGCGCCGCCATCATCTGGCGCGTCCGAGCAAGGTTCTTCTCCGACACATTCGGAGGATCTAGAGCGGGCGAGTACCATGCTCCGGCTGGGGTCGGGCGAGGCGCCATGCCTTGCCGGGACGCAGGGTTGGAGTAGATCTGGTGATTTCAGAAGCAAGAAGGACAGGAGCGAGAAAGGGGATCTGGGCAGTGAAGGAGAAGGCAAAGAAGGTAAGCCTAGACGGGTACCGCTTCCTTATCAATTTGTGCAATTGCCGAGGTGTCGTGGGGAGCCAGGACGCCCGCGTCCAATCAACCGCCATGCGGCGCCCAAGGCCGCAGGCTATTGGGGCCCGCGGCGCTTCGCACTTGCCTCTTCGCTTCTCTGATAAGCCAAGTCCAAGCGCGCCTTGGGCCCAGGGGCTACTGTTGGCGTTCTGGGAACGGGGGTACCCAGACTTGCCTGCATGCGGCCTGCGGCGTGGCTCAAGGAGTGGCCCAGTATGGCCCATCTTCATCAACACATGCTCAAGAACCTCGCGAGGGGCCAAGCCTCCCGGGGCGGACGACAGGAGGCTTCCTCAGGCACAGCCTCGTCAGGCTGGCTCGCGAGGAGGCGGAGAGATCAAGGCGGGGTACCTCATGAGGTGCCCGTGACGCAAGCCATGACAACCAAGGCCAGGCGGGCGCCGGCCTGCGCAGAGTCCTTGTTTCCTCTTTGGTGCAAAGGGGGCAAGCGCAGGCGAGAGTATCAAGCAAAGGCAACCATTTGAGTGAAACAAGACCAAGACCAGCAAGACGGCAGAGTGGAGGTCATCGTGGAGCCCAAGCCGGCGTCATCGTCAGGGTCCTTGGTGGGCGAGGACCAACTTTAGTCAGGATAAGTGTACTTGATGTTCCCCTTCAAAATGGCCAATTGTTGGCGCCCTTCCCGCTCAATATTTGGGAAGAGGCCCGGGGCTTCGCCTATAAATAGGACTAGCCACCCACAGTGTAGAGGGATCCCGCATCGGTAGACGAAATAGCCTAGGGGGATCGAAAGAACAAGGATAGAAAGACAGAGAGAGAAGCGACTGAACTCCCCCTAGCAGTTCATCGCACCAGCCAAGAACAGACCCTCACGAGGCTGTTCTTCCCTTGTACTGTTCCTCGTTAGCCCCAGAGGCAATCCACCACACCACAAACTAGAGTAGGGTATTACACCACAATGGTGGCCTGAACCAGTAGAAACCTCGTGTCCCTTGTGTTGTTCTTCGTGTAGTTTTAGATCCTTGCGAGGCGGCGAGACATGGGTAGGCAGGAGGTGTGATCTCCGCGTGCACCCTAGTGTTTGAACCTTGAGGGTCTGCCGGAACCTGAAATCCGACAAACACAATTCCGGAACCTTCGATGGTTACGGACTCAGGCACGCGACCCCTCGTTAGGGAGGGCGAGCCGTCTACGTCGAGGACTTCCGTTGCGCATGAGGCGCCGGACTGTCTGCTAGAAGCGCTTCGCGGCGCTTCCATGGATGAAGAGCATCATACTCTCATGAGTATGGTGATTCTGAAGGTTTTGTCCGCCAAAAGCGGACTAACCGAAGCATGCACCAGCCTCCTAACAGGCTTTGAGGTAAGTAATAAATATGTGCAAAATTACCACCCGATGAGGAACAATACGAAGGGAAAACAGCCTCGTGAGTGTCTGTTCTTAGCTGGCGCGATGAACTGCTAGGGGGAGTTTAGTCGCCTCTCTCTCTCTCTGTGTCTTCCTATCCTTGTTCTCTCGATCCGGTCTAGCTCCCTCTACCCCGGGGGTGGCTAGTCCTATTTATAGGCAAAGGCCCTGGGCCTCTTCCCAAATATTGAGCGAGAAGAGCGCCAACAATTGGCCATTTTGAAGGGGAACAATGGGTACACTTATCCTGACTAAAGTTGGTCCTCGCCTGTCAAAGGCTCTGGTGATGACGCCGGCTTGGGCTCCACAATGACTTCCTTCCGGCCGTTGGGCTGGTCTTGGTCTTGTTGCACCTAAATGGACGCCTTTGCTTGATGCTCTCGCCTACGCTTGCTCCCTTTGCACCAAATAGGAAAGGAGGACACTGCGCGGGCTGGCGCCCGACTGGCGCCCTTGGTCGTCATGGCTTGCGTCATGGGCACCTCGCGAGGTACCCTGCCTTGAACTCTCCGCCTCCTCATGAGCCAGCCTGACGAGGCCGTTCCTGAGGAAGCTCCTTGTCGTCCGCCCCGTGAGGCTTGGCCCCTCGTGAGGGTCTTGAGCTTTGTGTTGATGAAGATGGGTTGTGCTGGGCCTCCTTTGAGACACGCCGCAGGCCGCAGGCAGGCAAGTCTGGGGACCCCCATTCCCAGAATGCCGACAGTAGCCCCCTGGCCCACGGCGCGCCCGAACTTGGCTGAGCAGAGAGGCGAAAGGGCAAGTGCGAAGCGTCGCGGGCCCTAATAGCCTGCGGTCTTGGGTGCCGCGTGGGCGTTGATTTTACGTGGGTGGCACTGTTCCCCCACGCCTCCTTATTTTGTGCCTTGCTAGGCGGACCCGCTGCCGCACACAGCCGTTCCCCTTTCTGCTGCTTGAGCGCTCCCTGTCCTTTCTTCTCTCGAACTCCAGCTCCTGCATCCAATCCAATCTCGAACCTTCCCCCATCCCCTTCCTGTCGTCATGGCCCCGTCGAGGAAGGGAAAAGGGAAGAAGCCCGTGCCGCCGCCTCGCTCATCATCGATGGCGGCCCCCGCCGTCGATTGGCCGGTCATAATCAATCAAGAAGGCCTGGGCAAGGTCCGCTCGACCCTGGCCACCATCTTCAATGAGTTCGGGAGGACGACGGCCTGGCCCGCGTCTCGCTTCTCCGTTGACAAGATTCCCACCGAGGTCCGGTATTTCGCCGACGCCCTGTGGGCGGGACTGGTTCCCCCCTTCTCTGATTTCTTCAATGCCGTGCTTTCCCATTATCAGATCCATATGATGCATCTGGGTCCTGAATCCATCACCCTTCTCGCGGTATTTGCCTTCGTTTGCGACGCAATGACGGGCATCCTTCCTTCAGTTGCCTTGCTGCGCCACTTCTTCTCTCCGCGTCTTGTCGACCCCACCCAATGCTCGAGGTGCGTGAGCTTCATTGCTGGGCCTGAGACAGCAGCTTCCGGAATTGACTTCAGTCTTCCTCCGCCCGCGCCTGGGTTTCGCGAGCGGTGGCTGTATGTGCACGTAGGGGTGCCCAGCGCCCTGCTGACAGAGCCATCTTCGCCTGCTGTCCCCAACTCAGGCTGGGGCCAAGTGACGCTCGCAAGCCCCCGGCTCGCCTTCGTCTGGCACCGCTTCGAGTTCCTGAGAAATCTTCGCGTGATGGCGCCCAAGGTGGTGAAGGAGTTCTTGCTACGCTGCGTCGCCCCTCTCCAGCGCCACTCTCATCAAATGTGGGCCTACAGCGGTCGTAGGGACCGTATGAGGCTCCAGGAAGGGAACCTGACGCCCGAAGCTCTGAGGAAGGTGCTCTTGGTATTGACTGGGGATCCTTTCCCCGTCGACATTCGTCAAGGGGGGGCCCTGCTGTACCTCTGCTCGAACAGAGGCGACTTTGTGAGCCAGATGCCCATCTTCGACGAATGGGGGCAGTGCCCCACTGGCCTCCAGGGGCCTCGCGAGAACCCAGTGGTGGTGGTTGCCCTCGCAGCCGCCCGGGGCGACTCTTCCTCAAGTGGTGGTGCAGGGAGGCATGAGCCTCCGGAGGCCGAGGGTGCCCTCGCCGAGGCGACAGCACTGGGCGGCGCTCATGAGGGAGCAGCTCCCGAGGCCCGTGCTGACGCATTTGAAGGTGGCGAGAGGCCGCCCGCAGTGCCTGAGGTTGAGGCTCCCGAGTCCCCAGCCGCTCTTCCTGGCGAGGCGACCAGCAGCGCGCATCAGGCGGACGCCCCCGATGCAAGTCGCCTTGATGCTTCCTCCTCGTCGCAAGCGGACCCCTGCTCTCATCTCTTGGGTTGCTTCCGCGTGGACTTTGAGGCCCTACGGAAGAGGGAGGCCCTGGGCGACCACTACCCTTGCCGCCTGCGAAAGCGTAGGAAGTACTATGCCATCGACGAGTAAGCCTTCCCCTTTCCTGCTTTTGACTCTTTCGTTGCTTGTTCTGATCCTTGCCCTGCAGGGCCCTTCCTTTCGAGCTCACGGGGGTGGATGAGGAGCCATCCCCTTCGCCTCCACCTCTTCCGTCGTCTTCGACCATCCCGAGCAGCCGGGCCCTCGTGGTGAGGCCGGTTGGCGAGACGCGTCATCTTGAAACGCAACTTGGCCCTGCGCTCCCCGCGGTCTTCCATCGTGGGCCTTCCCGTGGCATAGCCAGCCTGCCGTGGGCTTCTCGTCTGGCTGTGGACCGCGACTGGCTGGGGTACTCCCAGCGCTCTTTACTTGGAGATGGGCTGGCTTTAGTTCGGGCCTTCGGCAGGGCGCACCCGGTCATCTCAAGGGCGCAAGCCCCCAGCCCCCTGCCCGAGAGGGGAGTGCTGATCCGCGCCCCATGACGCTTGCTTGGGGCGGATGATGGTGTGGAGGACGTACTCGAGCACGTCCGAGAGCGTTGCGCTCTTCGCCAAGGGTTCCTCCGGAGGGCGGCTGACGCGGTGAGCCTGCTTGGTGAGGAACTTGCTGATGAGGACGCGCGCCTTGAGGCCGAGGGCCTTCGGCTGGTTGCGGAGAGGAGCGAGCTGGAGGCGTCTGCCGCCCTTGCGCACCGTCGGCGCGATCTTGACGATGAGGAGGCCAAGGCGTCGCTGGCGGCCTCTCGAGAGGCCCGTGCCCAGGGCGTCGAAGAAGCCCGGGAAGCTGATCGGCGGCGAGAGGCCACGGAGGAGCGGACACACGAGCTCTTGGCCCGGTGCCGCTCACTGGAGGAGCAGGTGGAGCTGCGCGAGGCGGCCCTTGCATCGATGAAGGTGGCCTCTGGCAACCCAGCGGAGCTCCAGAAGCGTGAGGAGGCACTGACGCTGGAAGCCGCCGAACGTGCGCGCGAGCACGAACGCCTGGAGACGAAGGAACGTTGGGTGACATGGGTGGAGGACGACGTTGCTGCGTGGGAAGCCCGTGTCGTGGAGGAGGTCGGGCGTCGGGTGGTGACGGCGCGCCTGAATCTCGAGCGCGAGCTTAAGGAGAGGCTGGAGTTGGTCCGGACCGAGGCTGAAGGTAGGACCAACGCCCTCAGGGCCAAACTGGAGGAAGCAACGAGGCAGGCCGATGCCTTGCGGGTCGCACTTGAGGTAGCACAGGGGGAGTCAGCTACTTCCCATGACGAGGTGCTTCTTCTTCGCCGACAGGTGGTTGAGGCCGAGGCTGTTGCTTGCCAAAACGCGGACGAGATGCGTCAGCGGCGGCTCTTGGAGCATGAGCACGCCCCCATGCTCTCCACGGTTCGAGAGAGGGCCAACACGGCCTTGGGTATCATCTGCGAGGCGGCCGTTGGCGAGCCGCGTGCTATTAACTACGCCGGCAACCTTCAGTTCTTCACCGACATCGTGACGCAGTTGGAGGCACGGTCGGTTCGTGCCAACAGGTTGGTGCAGGAGAGAAGTCGAGCATTGCTCGGGCGCGCCTTCTCCCGCGTCTTCAGCCATCTCCAGAACATGGACCCTCACTTCGATTTCGATGCTGCCATCACCCCAGTCCCCCAGGCCGTCCGAGACGACCTGGCGTATTGGGTGAAAGACAACATGGACGCCCTCGTCAGGGCCTTCGCTTCAGACAACGACGGTGTGATCGTGGCCACCGACGAGGGCGGCGTGTTGAACGGCCCTGATGCCGCTGGCGGCAACACGGAGGGCGATGGCGAGGCCAGCGACAGCTCGGGCGGCACTCTTGAGGATGCATTGGGGGATTTATCCGACTGACAGCACGTCGTTCCTGTTTCCTTATCCTGCATGAATAGAACTCAGGCTTTTGTCCCGATGGTTGTGAGAGCATTTTGGGAGGAGGTGCCCCTCATGTAAAACCAATGTTTCAGCGCCTTAGTTAATGCTACATTGCTCATAGGCCCATGCCAAGTGGTTGGCCGTGTGACGAGCCGGCTAGTTAGTTTACCTTCATCCTGTGCGGTTCCTGAGATAATTTGTGGGAGGCTGTGGTGCCTCGAACGCCTCCTGATCGAATCCGTAGGATCTGAAGTGAAAAAACCTCCTGAGAGGGTATGTCAGCGGCAGTCTGGGCTGCACGCAAGCTAGGCCAGACCCGGCTCACGAGGGGCTCGCGAGGGGAGGCAGCTGAGGTGAGGTCGTAAATGAAACGCGAGAGATTGCTTGAACGAGACAAAGCACCCCTTTCCCAACACACGCAAATCTCAAATCCGAGTTCAACTTAAATCCAGCGGGGGAAAGCAACAACCAAGGGAAAGCAACGAAAGCAAACAAAAGGCCGCGTCCGGCACCTAGTCTAGTCTTGGACGTCTTCTCACCAGCGCGGAGCTAAGTGCTGCCACTGGGCGTGGGAGGGAGCCCCAGGGCCTGAGGCTGGCACCCCTGAGACTCCGGGGCGTGTACAGCCCCACTCATTATTACGTGAGAGTGTCACGGGGCGGCGAGCTTCACAAGCACTGGGCCTTCTTCACAGGTACCGGCCTTGCTTCATATCGCCAGACGAGGGCCCCGCCTTGCACCACACTCTAGTGCCATCAACGACGACCGGAAACCAGGACGCCGCCGATGGGGTAGAGCGGTCGCCAGCAGTTCCCCCGACGACCACGGGTCCTCCGCCAGGGGTAGGCCCTGAGGCACCTCCCCAGCGGAGGGCCTACCTGCTGGGAACGCCTTGCTCCGAACGCCGCGGTGGCGATGTCGGATCTCGGCCCCTCTCCTGCAGCCCCCGACGCCCTCGTCCTGAGGGGTAAGAGACTGCTGGAGCGGGGCAGCTGCTCGCAGTGGCGACCTGCACCTCCTGCGACCCATGATTAGTGTATGCCTGCTCCTGAGGGATTAGTGGTACCCGGTAATCATCGCTCCCAGCGTGGCCGGCGGGGCCGTCCCGGGATTCCTTGAAGAGCTCAGCTTCTGGCGCCTCGTCCCCCCAGCTTGGGCTGAGGAGCGAGCCTTGTTCGCCCTCGCGCGGGTGCCCTTGATCCATCATGTGGGGCACGTACTCTTCCGCGGCCGTCACCCCGAAGACTGCGCCGTAGGGCTCCGCGTGCCTTGCAGCTCTGCTTGACATGCCGGCCTGGTGATTGTAGCGCGGCGGCCCACGGGGGCCGTGGGTCGCGGCGAGTCCTTCTTCACTGACGGGTTGCGGGGCCGGTGCCGCGGCCGGCTCTATGTTGACGGCTTTGCTGGTGTTGGAGTAGCTTTGGAGCCCGCAGTTGCACGTGGGGCCACCGCGCGGGATGCCCTGGGCCTGAGGCGGGAGCGGGGTGCAGAAGGGGTGAGCCCCCGAGGCGGCGAAGCCCAGGAGCTCCGCCACCCGCTCTAGCAGCACGTCACGGCCGCCTTCCATCAGTCTGCACTGCAGCAGCTCTCGGGCCATCGTGAGCGCGGCCCTTGAGTTCGCCTTCTCCCGGCGGGTTTACGGTGCCGTTTCCGTGGCGTGGTTGGAGGCCCTCACTGCCGACCGTGTCTACCGCGGTGTTAGAGCCGTCGAGATCTGTCCACGTCGCCCACGGCCTGCAGCGCCCTACGGGCCGCGAGCTACCTGGGGCATGGGGTCGCCGGGGGCGAGCGGCTCTGCGCAGGCGGGCCAAGCCGCCCAAGGATCTGGGTTGCCCGCCTGGTAGCCGGACATGGTGATGACGAGGCGACGGGGTGCGAGGCGGGAGAAGGCAGATCCCAGCACACCCCTACCTGGCACGCCAAATGTCGGATTTCGGGTTCCGGCAGACCGTTGAGGTTCGAACTCTGGGGTGCGCGTGGAGATTCAACCCTCTACCGTCTCGCTCCTCGCCGAATCGCTAGGACCTACACTACCAAACTGAACGGCACAAAAGACACAAGATTTATACTGGTTCAGGCCACCATTGTGGTGTAATACCCTACTCCAGTGTGGTGTGGTGGATTGCCTCTTGGGCTGATGAGGAACAATACAAAGGGAGAACAGCCTCGCGAGGGTCTGTTCTTAGCTGGCACGATGAACTACTAGGGGGAGTTCAGTCGCCTCTCTCTCTCTGTGTGTGTCCTCCTATCCTTGTTCTCTCGATCCGGTCTAGCTCCCTCTACCCCGGGGGTGGCTAGTCCTATTTATAGGAAAAGGCCCTGGGCCTCTTCCCAAATATTGAGAGGGAAGGGCGCCAACAATTGGCCATTTTGAAGGGGAACAGCGGGTACACTTATCCTGACTAAAGTTGGTCCTCGCCTGTCAAAGGCTCTGGTGATGACGCCGGCTTGGGCTCCACAATTACTTCCTTCCGGCTGTTGGGCTGGTCTTCATCTTGTTGCACTGAAATGGACGCCTTTTCTTGATGCTCTCGCCTGCGCTTGCTCCCTTTGCACCAAAGAGGAAAGGAGGACACTGCGCGGGCTGGCGCCCGACTGGCACCCTTGGTCGTCATGGCTTGCATCATGGGCACCTCGCGAGGTACCCTGCCTTGAACTCTCCGCCTCGTCATGAGCCAACCTGACGAGGCCGTGCCTGAGGAAGCTCCTTGTCATCCGCCCCGCGAGGCTTGGCCCCTCGCGAGGGTCTTGAGCTTGCGTTGATGAAGGTGGGCTGTGCTGGGCCTCCTTTGAGCCATGCCGCAGGCCGCAGGCAGGCAAGTCTGGGGACCCCCGTTCCCAGAATGCCGACAATGGGGGCTATGCTCAGGTCACGTCTGGCGTACGCCCCGCCAGGTCCCTCGGACCTGGTCATCGCGCAACCCTCCCGAGCGAAAGCCCGGCGAGGACAGGTATGAGTTTTGTTTGTACGTCAAGGGGGACCCTTGGGCATCGCGACCCAAGGGCCGAACTGGTCACGTAGCCCCTCACACCCTGGCCTCGTCCTGGTCTCTGGTCAGAGCCGGTGATAGCTGAGGTATGCGCGGGGCTGGGCCCTGCCGACGTAGAACACCAAGACCTGTTCTTACATCTCCTTCTCAAGGTCGTTTGAACGTCAAGGGGGACTCCTGAGCATCGTGACTCAGGAGCCTAACTGGCCACATAGCCCCTCACCCCCTGGCCTCGTCCTGGTCTCCGGTCAGAGCCAGTGCCGGCTGAGGTATGCGCGAGGTCGTGCCCTGCCGACGTAAAACATCAAAACTTGCTCCCACATCTCCTTTCTGTAAGCTGTTTGCGCATCAAGGGGGACTCCTGAGCATCACGACTCAGGAGCCTAAATGGCCACGTAGACCCTCACCCCATGGCCTCGTCTTGGTCTCCGGTCAGAGCCAGCAGTGGCTAAGGTATGCGCGGGGTCAGGCTCTGCCGACGTAGAACATAAAAGCAAGCAGGAAGGAAGTCGCAAAATTCAAACAAATATTCCAACACATATTGTTCTCCGAATATCAAACATAAGTTTAAATGCCTCCATGAGGCACGATACATGTTGCAGGACTTAAGTAGGAAAAGAGCCGCAAGTAAGTCACCCCTGGAAGTAGTCGGTGCCCGCAAGAGGTGCTCCTCCCTTGGTGGCGTCACCTTCTCCTGCACCATAGGCCAGGGCTGCAGGATTAGTGGCACTACCGGTCAAAGGCGCGGAAGCGAAGGCGCGAAACTTCTTCAAGAGGGCCTGCACCTGGCCCTTCACGGTTGCAGCAGTGGCTGCGTAGTTCTTGACATCCATAGGCTCCAGCAGATCGTCAAGGCGGGCGGTAGGGTCGCAAAGATAGAGGTGGCTGAAGACGCGTGTCAGCGCAGCCGAAGAAAGGATGCGAGCTTCCTCCTCCACCACGGGGTCGATGCCTCTCACAACTTCTTCAAGCGCCTCTACCATGTAAGGAAGCAGCTGGGCGGGGTCGTTCTCATCGGTCGTCAGCGGATTCTCGAGGCACTTCTTGTAGAGTGCCTTCAGTGCCATGCGAGACCTATCCTCGAAGAGCGTGAAGGCCGCGCGGTCCTCAGCCAGGACCTTCGCCTTGGCGTCAAGATCGGCCCCCTCCGCCTTCACCTTCCGCTCTAGCTCCTCCAGCCAGTTGCGCTCAGCGACCTGCGCTTTCGCCAACTGCGCCAGCTCGGTGTCACGGCCCTTGATGGCGTCCTCCCGGGCCTTCATCTTCTCCTCCTGCACTTGGCGACCACGAGCTTCTTCGGCACACTCATCGCGCAGGACCTTCAGCTCGTCCTCCAACGCCCGGCAGCGATCCCGGGCGACCTCGGTGTCCTTCGCAGCCACCTTGCGAGCAGCTGCTGCTTGGGCGGCTGCCTGTTTCACCCTCTTGGAGGTCGCCGCGGCCTGGCTCAGCACCGCCCGCACGGACATGTCAGAATGGAGCCAGCAAGAGACCAGCTCCAGGAGCCCTGCTGCCAGGAAGGGCTCGGCACCCTAAAGATCTTCTTGAAGCTGGGTCATCTCAGAAAAGGCACGCTCCAAGACATCGGGAGAGGCGGAAGGACCTGGAACCAGCGGTGCAGCAGGAGGAAGAGGAGGCAACAACGTCGCCATGGCTTGGGAGACTGGGGGCTCCTAAGCTTTAGGCACCTCAGGAGCCGCGCTAGGCATCGGCGCCTCCGGAGCTAGCCAAGCCTCGGGGGCTGGCTCCTCACGAGGAATCACGTCAGGACCTCGCGAAGATGTTGGAGCCGGGGAGGGGCGAGCACCATCACTCCCCTTCCGCACGGAAGAAGGTACGGCCGCCACGGATGGATCGACCTCGAGCGGCATCTTCATGTCCTCCTTCCTCTTCTTCGCCGCAGGCGATGGCCTAGCCAATCAATGGTGAACATCAAGGATCGACAATATAATCAAGAACAAGGTGGAGTACAGATACTTACTAGTCTACCGCGGTGTAGTCCACCCTCTGCTTCCTAAGCCTGAAGCCCGAGAGCCTCGCGGTCTGGGGCGCGGGCCCACGGGCTCCAAGAGCTGAAGGAGGAGCAGCAGATGGGCCGTGAGCGGCGCCGGGTGGCGTCCGAGAAGAAGCAGCGTCCCGGGAATCAGCGCCGACCTATCCCTCGTCGGGATCACGGGCGGATCCTCCTTCTCTTGGGAGACGCCGGCCTCGTCATCATCAGGAAGGGTACGGAGGATTTCGGTCTTGCGCAAGGGGGAGGACTCCCCCGTCCCCTCAAGGGTCGCTTCTGAATCGTGTCCCTTGCCTTCCTCTTCTTTTTCTCCCTTGCGGGACTCACAGGAGGACACGAGCACGTGTGCTGTCATCATCGAAGCACCACAACACATCAGCGGCACCAGCCCGCACCCATTGAAGGTGGGCATGGCGGCCGCGACCTGCGCTCCGTCATCACGTAGGAACAAAGGAACGAAGGTACTCGGCGGATACTCCTGGTCGTCTCCAACAAGAAGCCGGAGAGCCACTGCCAGCTCTTCGTCAGACAAGGCCGCGGAACTCAGACGAAGCTTGTCATCCGTGCCCCTAAGCGTCCACAAGGAGCGCGAGCGCGCCTGGAGCGGAGCCACGCGCAGCATCAGGAACTCCCTCAGAAGCATGGCCGCCATAGCTTCGCCGCATTCGCGTTGCTCGGCTTCAGGTCGGCGTTCATCTTCTCCAGCACACGTGCCGCCCGGTCATCGATAAGCTTTGTGCAAGACCACCCCTTGTCGGGTTGGGGTAGCTCCATTGGCAGCGTCAATCGTGGGTGGACGCACTTAGCGTCCATCATGGCCCACTTTCTCCTGAAGTTGTCTGCCTTCTTCCTGTCTTCGAAATCGCATTGGCCTTGCCGGCCGCGAGGAAGTTGGCACACCCAGTGGCATGGTCGTCATTGACCCGAAGGAAGAAGAAGTGGTGCAGCAAGGCCACGGACGGCATCACACCGACATACGCCTCACAGTAGAAGGCGAAGATCGACAAAAGAAGAACATAGTTGGGATGAAGATGAAGGTCGTACAACCCGTAATGGCTAAGGACGGTGAAAAAGAAGTCAGAGAAAGGGGGAACCAGGCCTGCAACGATGCTGCTCGTGAAGAAGGGGTAGAAGGTGTTGTTCGGGGCCTCCGGCTCAGCGGAGCCAACCCAGAATTCGGTCTTCCCCCTCTCATTGCTCTCTCCCGCCGTCAACAAGCGCGTGGCCGCGAGTCTCTTCTTCGAGATGTTGGGAGCATCCAGAGCCGACTTGTACCAAGCCGGCGACGAGGCGGGCTTGACCTTGCGCGGCGCCATTGGTTGGAAGATTGGAGGTGATTGAAGCGGATCTGGAGATTTCGGAAGCAAAGAGCAAGAAAGGGGATCTGGAGAAAGGCGAAGGGAAGCAATGAAGTTAAGACTTTCCTGTGCCAGCCTTTTGTCAGTCGGGCAGTTGCCGAGACAGAGTTTGGAAGCGAAGACGCCCACGTCCAATCAATTGCCACACGTTGCCCAAGGTCGCAGGCTGTTGGGGGCCCGCGGCGCTCCATACTTGCCCTTTGGCTTTGCCCCGAAGCCAACTCCGAGCAGGCGTGTACAGTCCCACTCATTATTACATGAGAATGTCACAAACGGAGACCTTCACAGGAACTGGGCCTTTCTTCATAGGCGCCGGGCCTTTCTTCACAGGCGCCGGGCCTTTCTTCTTGGGCAGAACCTCCGGAGGTGCTGGATGTTCCAGGCGTTCTGGATGGGTATCCTGTCCTGTGTCTCCAGGCGCGTGGCACCAGGCCTGGAGACGTGGGCGACCCGAAACGGGCCCTCCCACATGGGTGAGAGCTTGTGCAGCGCTTCCCTGGAGAGCACCCATCTCAGGACGAGATCACCCATGTCGGTGTCAAAACCGGCGGATCTTGGGTAGGGGGTCCCGAACTGTGCGTCTAGGCGGATGGTAACAGGAGACAAGGGACACGATGTTTTTACCCAGGTTCGGGCCCTCTCGATGGAGGTAAAACCCTACTCCTGCTTGATTGATATTGATGATATGGGTAGTACGGGAGTGGATCTACCACGAGATCAAGGAGGCTAAACCCTAGAAGCTAGCCTATGGTATGATTGTTGTTCTGTCCTATGGACTAAAACCCTCCGGTTTATATAGACACCGGGGAGGGCTAGGGTTACACAGAGTCGGTTACAATGGTAGGAGATCTACATATCCGTATCGCCAAGCTTGCCTTCCACGCCAAGGAAAGTCCCATCCGGACACGGGACGAAGTCTTCAATCATGTATCTTCATAGTCTTGGAGTCCAGCCGATGATGATAGTTCGGCTATCCGGACACCCCCTAGTCCGGGACTCCCTCAGTAGCCCCCGAACCATGCTTCAATGACGACGAGTCCGGCGCATATATTGTCTTCGACGTTGCAAGGCGGGTTCTCCTCCAAATTCCATGTGCTTGCCGAATAGTGTCCGGCTTCCTTATAAATGTTGCGCTTCTCGGCTTCCACGTCCAATAATGGCCCTCTTCCACGTGTCGTATGAATGCGAAAAGCCAGGGTATTTTTACATTTTACCCCAAAGCTGCACGAATAAGCTGCCTATAAGAGAGGCAAGGATCTAGATCCAAATCACACCATCCTCCTTCCGCGAGTACTCATCGGAGTGCCTCTGACAAAAATCCACTCCATCATGGATAGTCGACGCGGCTCCTCCTCTCGCGCTCCCAGCCCTAAGCCAGGAGATTGGAGGAGATGTTCAGTTCCGCACAGTGAGCTGGTGAAGCTCCAAGCGGAGGGATACCTTCCTCCGGCCTTCATGGTCCCGGTTCGAGCCGGACTGGCGACCTACAAAGGTGGAAAGCAGGCGGAGAACAACCCCAATCCCTCCAAAGGAGAGCGGGTGTGCTTCGTCCCTTATCTAATAAGGGGGCTCGGATTTCCCATACATCTGTTTCTCTAGGGGCTTCTGGAGTTCTACGGACTCCAGCTTCATCACCTTACACCTACCTCCATTTTGCACATTGCGGGTTTTGTAGCTCTTTGCGAGCTGTTCTTGGGCATCGAGCCCCATTTTGCGCTGTGGAAAATATTGTTTTGCCTCGTACCCCGTTCTCATGAGGGGTCGATATATCAAGTGGGCGGAGCCGAAATAGGGTGCATCGCCGGGACCGGATATCTATCCGGAACCCCGAAGAAGGCGTCCGAAGACTGGCCTTCGGAATGGTTTTATATGGAAGATGCTCCACTGCTGGACCCAGTTCGGATCGGCCTCCCGGAGTTCAGCAACACTCCTCTGAAGAAACGCCTGAGTTGGCGCCGCGGATCCCTCAACGGGAAGATGATAGGAGCGTCCAATATCTGATGGGCCGGATAAGGTTGCTGGCCCATTCCGGATTGACCATGATTGGAGTCATGGCCACGTGCATTATGCGAGGGGTGCAGCCGCTCCAATATAGGGGACACGCCATGTGGGATTTCAACGGGGAGAATGACGCCACCCTGTCATGGCCGCAAGGGGTCCGGCTTGTACAAGGGGGAGAAGGAGGACTTCCTCCACACGAGTCCATTAAATGGATTCTCCATGAATAACCCTCGGAGCTAGGTAAGCGGACGTTTATCTATCCGATCCATGCTTTCAAAGTTAAGTGTCTTACTTTATGATTTCGATGCAGGAACTGCGCCGGGATGTGGAGGGCATACACAGTCCGACTCCACAACCCGAGGATCCGGGAAGATCCATTGATCCGGCCTCCGGAGAGGATCCGGACATAGAGGTGGAGCTGATTGACGGGGTGTTCCACCAACTCAGCATGGACAATGCTCTAGTCGCCATTACGGCTGACTACCCCGGTTTATCTCCGGCTTCCCAGGTAACTATGACCGGAGGTACTTCATCCATGCTTATTTCTGACCACCGTATACCAACGGTGTCTCGCAGGAGGTGCCTTCAAGGCGGGAAGCCGAACCCGCGGCGGCTGACCGACAAGGGTCAGTTCGGCCCAGCAGGCAGAAGAGGGGTGCGGTGCAAATAGAAACATCGCTGCAACGGTATAGCACGCCACCATTTTCAAGGGAAAGATTCCTGGGAGATATATTAATGCTCATGACTTTTCCAGGAGAAAGAGCGCTCGCCAGACTGTGCCCGGAGAGGTTGCCAACCAAGCCTCCGCCAGCCAGGCTCCAACACCTGGTCCGGAGGGGGAGGCAAGTGCAAGGCGCGAGCCGGATGCTCCTCCAACGGAGGATGCCGACAGGCTGTCCGCCACCAGGTCTGAGGTGGAGAGCGCCATGAATCACAGGCGCCACCGGACAGTTCTTCGTGACGCGTGTTTCTCCCCGGAGGCGTTGAATGCCTTTAATGCGGGAGACGCGCACCTCCGTGCCACTCAAGATGGTTTAACCAGAGCCACGGAGCAGTATGTGAAAGACATACGAGTAAGAAATTTTAATAGTTATATATGCCAGTAGCCCCCGAGACTTAAAGTAGTTAGAATAACTGATTTAAGGATCATTTAATATGCAGGATCTTACGGAGAAGAATACCCAACTGTCCCAGGAGCTTCAAGAGTGTAAGGCCCAACTTGAGGCCGCACTAGCCGCCGCAGGAGGAGCCACAGAGACCCCCTCTGGTAACACATATTTCAAAAAGATAAGCGGTTTATGAAGTGCGACGTGCATATAAGTCTGACAATAATATTGCAGATGTTGCTGGACTTGATCCGGACAAGCAGCAGCTACTGCGCCAGCTAAAGGCCGGCGAGTGGGTGCTTATGAAGGTGCAGCGGGAGAGGAACAAACTCCAAGATGCCCACACCCAGCTGGGCGAAGAGCTAAAAGGTGTTCGGGCCCAGCTGTCTGGCTCCGTGAAGGAGAATCAGCGGCTTCGTCGCGGTATTTATAGTAAGTGCTTGAGCAAACTCTTTTGAAAAGAAGAGTTCGGCGAGGGAGTCGATTGACACAAATATGTCTGTAGGTGTGCTCACGGGTCGTCCTACGGAGGAAATGCCCGGTTCAACGGGTGATCTGCTTCCCGAGCTGCTGTAGCTGCACGAACGTGTTCGGCAGGCGATGAGCGGCGTCGTCTAGGCCTTATGGCCGTCCGTCTCCCTGCCCGAGGGTCTTGGAGGGCTTGCGGAGGAGCTTCAGGGAGCACGGCAGTGCTTCTGTCTATGGAAGATATCGGCCTACCGTCAAGGCGCCCGGGAGGCCTGGGCCATGGTGAAGACGCGGTACACGAAGGCTGATCCGAACCACATGGCCGAGGTCAGACCTGTGGGGCCGAATGGGAAGGAGATTCCTGTGAGCTAAATGTACGGCCAAGTAGACTTGGCCGCTAAGTATTCCCAACGGGACTGTAAGCTAGACAGCCTGTTAGATGGGATTGAAGAGGAGTACAATCAGTCAATTTGACGATGTAATCTAAAATGACATGTAAAATGCCTTCTAGCCGGATTGTAGATCGTTTGTCTTTGCGGACCTTTTCGCTTCAACCTCGGGACCCTAGAGTCCGGAGTGTGTCCGAATACCCTCACGGTTATGAAAAAACCGGGGCATGCATGGAGACCAGGCGTTGGGGTCATTACTGCTTTATCAGACAAGTGCCCAACTAGTTATGTTATATTACATGGTTAGTAAGAAACATCTTCCAGGGAGAATAGTTCCGTTAGGGGTTCCTTTCCCTGGGAGGCATGCCCTAAAGTGCATGTCCGGACTGCGAAAAGAGCAGAAAAGCATCTGGGGGCAGATAAATAAATAAATAAGAAATCATCTTTCAAGTCACCGACCGAATATTCCCTTAAGAACGCTAGCTTTCGGCTTCACCCATTCTGAGGTACACATCCGGCTGACCCGGCAGTAACAATCACAGAGGTGCTCCCTTTACCTCCTAGCCGAACAATCGGGAACGTAGGGGTAAGCACAGGAGCCAGGCAAACCAGCTTGGCCAAAACTTAAGTCATATCGATGCATATAATGGTGAGTAAAAGGTACATGTGGAAGTGTGACGCATGTGTTGGGCATGGAGCCCGTATAAATAAGCTTCTGTTAAAGAAGCCCCCAGGTATAATGAGTGCAAGCAGCACATCAAGTGTGTGCGAACAATGCGCAGGTCAGCCCACAGAGGCTTTACGAAAAGAAGGGAGGAACGAAGAGAAAAAAACAAAAGACAGCAAACGTTTAAAATGTGGACGGAGGAAGGAGACGAACTCTGAGTCCGGCGCTAGGCGTAGAATCTTCGGAGGCGGGCTGCGTTCCATGGGTTCGGCTCGAGTCGATTGTTTGATGTGTTCCGTAGATGGTATGCTCCGCTGGTCAGGACTTGATCGATGATGAAGGGACCTTCCCACTTGGGCTTGAGTTTGTCCTTTTTCTTGTCCGGCAGGCGTAGAACTAGTTCGCCAACATTGTAAGTTTTGGCCCGTACTTCTCTACTTTGGTATCTTCTTGCCTGCTGCTGATAGAATGGGGAACGAGCCTTTGCCACGTCGCGCTCCTCCTCCAATGCGTCCAAACTGTCGTGCCGATCCAACTCGGCTTCTCTTTCTTCGTACATGCGCACTCGAGGTGAGTCATGAATTATATCGCAGGGCAAAACTGCCTCTGCGCCATATACCATAAGGAATGGCGTGAATTCGGTAGTACGATTTGGCGTGGTCCGCAGCCCACAGAGTATGGAGTCGAGCTCCTCCACCCAGTGCGTGTTAGATTCCATGAGGGACCGCACTAACCTGGGTTTAATGCCGCTCATGATTAGACCATTTGCTCGTTCGACTTGACCGCTAGTTTGAGGGTGATAGACTGAAGCGTAGTCAAGCTTGATGCCCATGTTTTTGCACCAGAGTTTAACCTCGTCGGCCGTGAAGTTCGTGCCGTTATCAGTGATGATGCTGTGGGGGACGCCATAACAGTGTACTACCCCAGATATGAAGTCTATCACAGGTCCGAATTCGGCCGTTTTAACCGGCTTGGCCTCTATCCATTTGGTGAATTTATCCACCATGACCAATAGGTATTTTTGCTTGTGGGTTCCCCCTTTAAGGGGTCCAACCATGTCAAGCCCCCAGACCACGAACGGCCAGGTGATGGGTATAGTTTTGAGGGCGGTGGGTGGCATGTGGCTTTGATTAGCAAAGAGCTGGCAACCGACGCATCGTTGGACTAAGTCCTGAGCATCTGCCCGGGCAGTCGGCCAATAAAATCCTGTACGGAAGGCCTTGCCCACAAGGGCCCTGGCTGCGGCGTGGTGCCCACCGAGTCCGGCGTGAATTTCAGCCATGAGATTTCGCCCTTCCTCTTCGGAGATGCACCTTTGAAGGACTCCGGTTGTGCTTTTCTTATAAAGTTCTCCCTCATGGACCTTGTAGGCTTTAGATCGCCGAACTATGCAGCGGGCCTCATTTTGGCTTCGGGAAGTTCCTGCCTAATTAAGTAGGCTAGGAATGGTTCATTCCACGGGCAATTACTGCCATTATTTCATGGGCTGAAGGTGTTATTTCATTGGCTGAGCCACCGATTGTGTCAGAATGTTCCGTGTTGGGTGGTGCGGTTGGTTTCGGGTTGTTTTTTCTGGGCTCCTCTTCCCATAATACGGATGGCTTAAAGAGCCGCTCCAGGAAGATGTTTGGAGGGACGGCGTCGTGTATTGCGCCGATGCGTGCCAACACGTCGGCTACCTGGTTATTATCCCGGGCTACATGGTGGAATTCGAGTCCTTCGAACCGAGCTAACATTTTTAAGACGGCATTATGATAGGCTGCCATTTTCGGATCCTTGGCGTCAAAGTCTCCATTTACTTGGGATATTGCGAGGTTTGAATCCCCGCGCACCTCTAGGCGTTGAATACCCATGGAGATTGCCATACGGAGACCATGTAGAAGGGCCTCATATTCGGCTGCATTGTTGGAGTCCGTGTACATTATCTGAAGTACGTATTGGACTGTGTCTTCGGTTGGGGACGTCAATACGACGCCAGCCCCCAAGCTGGCCAACATTTTGGAGCCGTAGAAATGCATGATCCAATTGGAGTATGTGACGTACTCTTTAGGGAGTTCGGCTTCGGTCCATTCGGCGATGAAGTCAGCCAAAACTTGCGACTTTACAGCTCGCCGTGGTTTGTAGGTTGTGTCGAATGGTAAGAGCTCAATGGCCCATTTTGCAATCCTGCCTGTCGCGTCGTGGTTGTTTATAATGTCGTTGAGAGGTACTTCGGAGGCCACTGTTAACAAACACTCTTGAAAGTAGTGTCGTAGCTTCCGGGATGCCATGAACACCGCGTACGCTATCTTTTGATAATGTGGATACCGGCACTTGCATGGAGTTAAGACAGTGGATACGTAGTACACTGGTTTTTGAAGAGGGAATATGTGTCCTTCTGTTTCTCGTTCGACGACGAGTACCACACTGACAACTTGATGTGTTGCCGCGATGTATAATAACATCGGTTCGCCCAGGTTGGGCGCGGATAGGACCAGATTTGTTGCCAATATGGCCTTTATTTCTTCGAGTCCGGCCGTGGCAGCATCCGTCCATTCGAAGTGTTCGGTGCGCTGGAGGAGGCAATAGAGGGGCAATGCCTTTTCTCCCAAACGGGAGATGAAGCGACTTAGAGCCGCCACGCATCCAGTCAGTTTTTGTATTTGTTTGAGGTCTTTTGGGATATCCAATTGTGACAGAGCTCGGATCTTGGCTGGGTTTGCTTCAATTCCTCTACCGGATACAATGAAGCCCAAGAGCTTTCCGGCTGGTACACCGAAAACGCATTTTTCCGGGTTGAGCTTAATGTCATATGCTCGGAGGTTGTCGAATGTGAGCCTCAAATCGTCTACTAGAGTTTCGACGTGTTTGGTCTTAACGACCACATCTTCTACGTATGCCTCCATCGTTTTGCCGATCTGGGTAGCCAAGACATGTCTGAATCATGCGCTGATATGTTGCGTCAGCGTTTTTGAGTCCGAAGGGCATTGTGTTGAAGCAGAATGGTCCGTATGGAGTAATGAATGCTGTTGTGGTCTGGTATGTTTCCGCCATCTTGATTTGATGGTATCCGGAGTATGCGTCGAGGAAGCACAATGAATCGTGCCCTGCGGTGGCATCGATGATTTGGTCGATGCAGGGAAGGGGGAAAGGATCCTTTGGACAGGCCTTGTTAAGGTCTTTAAAATCGACACAAAGGCGCCAGGATTTGTCCTTTTTTGGTACCATCACCAGGTTCGCTAGCCAGTCCGGGTGTTTTATATCTCTGATGAATCCGGCTTCTAATAGTTTGGCTAGCTCCTCTCCCATTGCCTGTCTTTTGGGTTCAGAAAACCGCCGAAGAGCCTGTTTGACTGGCTTGAATCCTTTTAGGATGTTTAGGCTATGTTCTGCCAGCCTGCGTGGGATTCCTGGCATATCTGAAGGGTGCCAGGAAAAAATGTCCCAATTTTCCCGATGGAATTCTCGTAGTGCGGCGTCTACATCAGGGTTTAGTTGTGCCCCAATGGAGGCCGTCTTTGTGGGGTCCGTTGGATGGACCTGGAATTTGACTATTTCGTCTGCTGGTTTAAAAGAGGTGGACTTAGATCTCTTGTCGAGTATCACATCGTCCCTATTCACCGTGGAGCGCAGCGCAGTGAGTTCCTCTGCCGCTAGGGCTTCGGATAATGCCTCTAGGGCTAGTGCGACTGTCTTATTTTCAGCGCGGAGTGCTATGTCCGGATCACTGACAAGAGTGATGATTCCATTGGGCCCGGGCATTTTAAGCTTCATGTACCCGTAATGGGGTATAGCTTGGAAAATTGTGAATGCCTCTCGCCCTAATAAGGCGTGATATCCGCTGCTGAAGGGGGCAACTTGGAACGTGACCTCCTCGGACCTGTAATTGTCCGGCGAGCCGAACACCACATCTAGTGTGATTTTTCCTATGCAGCGTGCTTCCCGACTAGGGATTATTCCTCTAAAGGTTGTGCTGCTTCGCTCAATGCGGCTCCAGTCTATTTCCATTTTTTGGAGGGTTTCCTCGTAGATGAGGTTTAATCCGCTGCCGCCATCCATGAGTACCTTGGTAAGACGAAAGCCGTCCACTATTGGACTGAGGACTAATGCGGTTGGTGCTCGGGCTGTTCGGAATTTAGGTTTGTCGCTGGCGTTGAAGGTGATCGTCGTGTCACTCCATGGATTTATTGTTGCTACTTGGTAGACTTCGGTAAGGCTGCGGAGTGTTCGTTTCTGCATGTTGTTTGATGCGAAAGTCTCAAAGACTGTTAATACCGTACTGGTACTGTTGGGTTGGTTGTCCGGGGCTAGAAGCTCTTCGCCACTTTTGGCCACCTGTCGTAGTATCCAACATGCTCGAAGGCTATGTGTTGTAGTGACGCCTTCTGTACTGTGGATTTTACAGGGTTCGCTGAGCCATCCCTCCAATACGGTTCCGTGCCCTTTATGGGGTTTTTGCTTTTTGGTTTTTGTCCCGGGTGCCTGAGCATGATGCACCCTTTTGTTTCGGACTAGGGTTGTGTTCGGAGCCGGATTGTCCCAAAACTTAGTTTCGGTTTTCCAGGTACTCTCCATCGCGCAGTACTTCCGTACTATGGACGCCAGTTCAGCGAGGCGTGTAATTTCGCGGCGACTTATGGCGTTCATGATTCCCTTGTCCGTGCAATTGTTGCAGAAAATTGAGATTGCGCTTTCCTCACGGCAGTCCTTTATCTTGTGCATAACCAGGAGGAATCATGCCCGGTAATGATGTACTATTTCCGTGGGCTCTTGCCGGATTTGAGATAGATCGCTTATGTTTGGGTGGGCGGGTGGAATTAAGTCCGGAACCCTGCCCAACTTGAGGCTCAAGGGCTGAAAAGTTTCCAAATTTGGAAGCTTGGATTGCTGGATGTTGTCCAACGAATCTGGTCCGCTGCCTGACTTTAGGTTCAGTACTTGATTGACGCCCGTCCCTCCACGGGAATCCGGCATGGAGGGATCAGGAGTCCGGACATAACTGGTCTTTAATATAGAAGAAGAGGCGCCGCGTTGTTCCTCTACCACCGCAACGTGGTGGGTAACCTGGGAGAATTAATCTCTCTCAGATCGGTTTTAAGCCCAATCTGATCGTGGTATGTAGTGACTCCCAGGGCGTTGATGCGATCCAAGAGCTCATTTATGGAAGAGAGCTCCATCGGATCCAGCTGCTCGGTGAATTCCGAGTTGACGTGAAGATCGCTTTTGATGACCCGAGAGGTCATCGTTGAAGCGGCGGCCGAACAGGCGGTCATACGAAAACCACCTAGCTGGATAGTTTGGCCGGCGGCCAAAGCTCCTTTGGCAATGGTACCGTCTTTAAAGACGGGAAGAGACATCCTTCCTGATTGTGACGGCACAGAGGAACTCTCAATGAAAGCACCAATGTCGGCGTCAAAACCGGCGGATCTCGGGTAGGGGGTCCCGAACTGTGCGTCTAGGCGGATGGTAACAGGAGACAAGGGACACGATGTTTTTACCCAGGTTCGGGCCCTCTCGATGGAGGTAAAACCCTACCCCTGCTTGATTGATATTGATGATATGGGTAGTACAAGAGTGGATCTACCACGAGATCAAGGAGGCTAAACCCTAGAAGCTAGCCTATGGTATGATTGTTGTTCTGTCCTATGGACTAAAACCCTCCGGTTTATATAGACATCGGAGAGGGCTAGGGTTACACAGAGTCGGTTACAATGGTAGGAGATCTACATATCCATATCGCCAAGCTTGCCTTCCACGCCAAGGAAAGTCCCATCCGGACATGGGTCGAAGTCTTCAATGTTGTATCTTCATAGTCTTGGAGTCCGGCCGATGATGATAGTCCGGCTATCCGGACACCCCCTAGTCTGGGACTCCCTCAACCCACCTCGAGCATCCTGGAGCGGACGCTGCAGAAGTGGTACCACCGCAGCACCTGGTGGTATCTTCCGGCTCGGAGCGAGGCTTCACGACGATGTTACTCCCCCAGCACGAGGTCCATCCCCCTCATGGTGTCCTGCTACGTTTCATCAAACGCCAGGACCCGTGCGGAGCGATGCCTGACCTCGTGTGGGAGAACCGCTTCTGCTCCGTAGACGAGGAAGAACGGGGTCTTACCTTTTGGCTTGGTGGCGGTGGTGCGGATGGACCACAGCACGGACTGGAGCTCGTCATGCCAGCCCTTGCCGTAGGCCTCAAGCTTCTTCTTGAAGGTCATGTTCTTGAGGCCTCTCAGGACCTCCGCGTTGGTGCATTCGGCCTGGCCATTGCTCCTGGGGTGTGCCACCGTAGCGTAGCAGATCCGTGTTCCAAGGTTAGCACAATATGTCTTGAAGAGAATGCTAGTGAACTGCGAGCCGTTGTCGGTGATGATGAGATTGGGGACCCCGAACCGGCTTATGATACCCTTGATGAACTTGACCACAGATCTAGCTGGGATGGTGCGGACAGCTTCTACCTCCGCCCACTTGGTGAACTTGTCGATGGCAACGTAGAGGTAGCAGTAGCCCCGAGGCGCTCTAGGGAAAGGGCGTAAGATATCCAGCCCCCAAACTGTGAATGGCCATGAGAGTGGGATGGTCTGGAGGCCCTGGGTCGGCTGATGGATCTGCTTGGCGTGGAATTGGCAGGCCTCGCAGGACTTCGCCAGCTCGGTTGCATCGTTGAGCGCTGTAGGCCGGTAGAACCCGCTGCAGAATGCCTTGCCGACGAGGGTTCGTGACGACGAGTGATGCCCGAAGTCCCCGGCGTGTATGTCAGCCAATAGCTCGTTCCCCTGCTTCCTTGAGATGCATCGCAAAGACACATCTTTCGGTCGTTTCCTGTAAAGCTCACCGTCCCGAATGCAGTACGTCGTAGCTTGCCGGGCTATGCGCTCTGTGTCCTCTTCCTTCTCTATTAGCGCTCCTCGCACCAAGTATGCCTTGAACTCCTCGGTCCAGCACCCCTCCTAAGGCTTGAGCGCTAGGAGCAGGCGCACTCCTGAGGTCGGGCCGGAGGCAGGGGTTCCCGAGGCTGGTGGCTGGGGGAGTTCCTCCTGAATTGGCGCTGACTCCATAGGTGGAGGTGCTGCTGATGGTTTGAAGGGCCGCTCCTCAAAGACGCTAGGCTCTTGGGGTAGTCGCTTGGATGCTCTTTTGGCGATGTCATCAGCCTCCTTGTTGGTGCCACGAGGGACGTGCTGTAGCTCCAGTCCCAAGAACTGCTTCTCTATTTTGGTACCTCCGTGAGGTATGCCTCCATGTGCTCGTCCTTCGGCTCTTACACCTTGTTGGAGAAGTTGACGAGGAGCTACGAGTTGCCCCTGATGGTGAGGCGTTTCACCCCCACGGCCACTGCAACCTTAAGACCGGTGATGAGGCCCTCGTATTCTACGATGTTGTTGGAGACCTTCTCGCCCCGCTAGAAGTAGAGCTGCACAGCGTAATAAAGCTTCTCCTGAGTGGGCGAGATGAGCACAGCTCCAACCCTCGTGCCCTGGCGTGCAAACGCGCCATCGAAGTACATGACCCAGCTATCTGGCACCTCACTTCCTGGCGAGAGGGATCAGTCCTCGCCTGGTCGGAGCTCCGGGGTGTCGGTCCATTCTGCCACGAAGTCGGCGAGTGCAACTCCCTTGATGACCCTGGTTGTGCTGAACTCCAAATCAAATGCTTGTAGCTCGATGTTCCATTCGGCGACTCTTCTCGCAGCATGGGACTCCTGAGCACCCTCTCCAGCGGGTAAGCCGAGACGATCTTGATGGGGTGACCCTGGAATTAGTGGCGCAGCTTACGCAAGGCCACCAGGAGCGCGAGCAAGAGCTTCTGAGGCATGGGGTATTGATAACCCACAAGTATAGGGGATCGCAACAGTTTTTGAGGGTAGAGTATTCAACCCAAATTTATTGATTCGACACAAGGGGAGCCAAAGAATATTCTCAAGTATTTGCAGTTGATTTGTCAATTCAACAACACCTGGATAACTTAGTATCTGCAGCAAAGTATTTAGTAGCAAAGTAGTATGATAGTAATGGTAACAGTGGCAAAAGTAAAGATAACAGTTTTGTAGTAATTGTAACAGTAGCGACGGTAAAGTAAATAAGCAAAGCACAATATGTGAAAAGCTCGTAGGCATTGGATCAGTGATGGATAATTATGTCGGATGCGATTCCTCATGTAATAGTTAACATAGGGTGACACAGAACTAGCTCCAGTTCATGAATGTAATGTAGGCATGTATTCCGAATATAGTCACGTGCTTATGGAAAAGAACTTGCATGACATCTTTTGTCCTACCCTCCCGTGGCAGCGGGGTCCTAATGGAAACTAAGGGATATTAAGGCCTCCTTTTAATAGAGTACCGGACCGAAGCATTAACACATAATGAATACATGAACTCCTCAAACTACGATCATAACCGAGAAGTATCCCGATTATTGTCACTTCGGGGTTGTCGGATCATAACACATAATAGGTGACTATAGATCGACTTGCAAGATAGGATCAAGAACTCACATATATTCATGAAAACATAATAGGTTCAGATCTTAAATCATGGCACTCGGGACCTAGTGACAAGCATTAAGCATAGCAAAGTCATAGCAACATCAATCTCAGAACATAGTGGATACTAGGGATCAAACCCTAACAAAACAAATTGATTACATGGTAAATCTCATCCAACCCATCACCGTCCAGCAAGCCTACGATGGAATTACTCACGCTCAGCGGTGAGCATCATGAAATTGGTGATGGAGGATGTTTGATGATGACGACGACGACGAATCCCCCTCTCCGGAACCCCGAACGGACTCCAGATCAGCCCTCCCGAGTGAGATTAGGGCTTGGCGGTGGCTCCATATCGTAAAACGCGATGAAACTTCCTCTCTGATTTTTTTCTCCACGAAACGGAATACATAGAGTTGGAGTTGAGGTCGGTGGAGTAGCAAGGGGCCCAAGAGACAGGGGGCGCGCCAAGGGGGAGGGGGCGCGCCCCCACCCTCGTGGACTGGGTGTGAGCTCCCTGGCCTTGATTCTTTCGCCAGTACTTTTTATATTTTCCAAAAGTTATCTCCGTGGATTTTCAGGTCATTCCGAGATTTTTTGTTTTGTGCACAATGAATAACACCATGGCAGTTCTGCTGAAAATAGCGTCAGTCCGGGTTAGTTTCATTCAAATCATGCAAGTTAGAGTTCAAAACAAGGGCAATTTTTTTTGGAAAAGTAGATACATTGGAGACGTATCAACTCGCCCAAGCTTAAACCTTTGCTTGTCTTCAAGCAATTCAGTTGATAAACTGAAAGTGATAAAGAAAAACTTTTACAAACTCTGTTTGCTCTTGTTGTTGTAAATATGTAAAGCCGACATTCAAGTTTTCAGCAAAGATTCTGAACTAACCATATTCACAATAACACTTAGGTCCCATGTTTACTCATACCAATGGCATAATAAACTAGCGAGCAATAATAATAAATCTCGGATGACAAGACTTTCTCGAAACAATCATAATATGATTTAACAAGATGGTATCTCGCTAGCCCTTTCTGAGACCGCAAAACACAAATGCAGAGCACCTTTAAAGATCAAGGACTGACTAAACATTGTAATTCATGGTAAAAGAGATCCAGTCAAGTCAAACCCAATATAAACTAATAGTAATGCATGCAAATGATAGTGTGCTCTCCAACGGGTGCTTTTTAATAAGAAGGTGATGACTCAACATAAAAGTAAATAGATAGGCCCTTCGCGGAGGAAAGCTGGGATTTGTAGAGGTGCCAGAGCTTGATTTTAAAATAGAGATGAATAACATTTTGAGCGGTATACTTTCACTGTCAACGCAACAACTATGAGATCTCGATATCTTCCATGCTACATACATTATAGGCGGTTCCCAAACAGAATGGTAAAGTTTATACTCCCCCACCACCAACAAGCATCAATCCATGGCTTGCTCAAAACAACGAGTGCCTCCAACTAGCAACAACCCTGGGGGAGTTTTGTTTAATTATTTTGATTTGATTTGATCTTTTTGATCATGGGACTGGGCATCCTGGTTACCAGCCATTTTCTCGTGAATGAGGAGCGGAGTCCACTCCTCTTGAGAATAACCCACCTAGCATGGAAAATACAGACAACCCTAGTTGTAACATGAGCTGCTCGAGCATACAAAACAGAATTTCATTTGAAGGTTTGGAGTTTGGCACATACAAATTTAGTTGGAACGGCAAGTAAATACCGCATATAGGAAGGTATGGTGGACTCATATGGAATAACTTTGGGGTTTATGGAGTTTGGATGCACAAGAAGTATTCCCGCTTAGCACAGGTGAAGGCTAGCAAAAGACTGGGAGGTGACCACCTAAGAGAGCGACAACAGTCATGAACATACATTAAAATTAATCAACACTAAGAGCAAACATGAGTAGGATATAATCCACCATGAACATAAATATCGTGAAGGCTATGTTGATTTATTTCAACTACATGCATGAACATGTGCCAAGTTAAGTCACTCGAATCATTCAAAGGAGGATACCATCCTATCATACCACATCACAACCATTTTAATAGCATGTTGGCACGCAAGGTAAACCTTTATAAACTCCTAGCTAATTAAGCATGGCAGAAGCAACTATAATGTCTAATTGTCATTGCAAACATGTTTATTCATAATAGGCTGAATCAGGAACGATGAACTCATCATATTTACAAAAACAAGAGAGGTCGATTTCATACCAGCTTCTCTCATCTCAACTAGTCCATCATATATCGTCATTATTGCCTTTCACTTGCACGACCGAACGGTGTGTATAATAATAATAGTGCACGTGCATCGGACTAAGCTGGAATCTGCAAGCATTCAATTCAAGAGAGAAAACAAAGTAATATGGGCTCTAAGTTAAATCAACAATGATGCATACGAGAGCCACTAAACATTTTCATTATGGTCTTCTCCTCTTGACCCCCAAAGGAAACAAAAGAAATAAAACTATTTACACGGGAAAGCTCCCAACAAGTAAAAGAAGAACGGGAAATATTTTTGGGTTTTCTTTTTAGTTACTACTACAAGCATGGAAATTAAACTAGATAATTTTTTGGTTTTTCTTAAGGTTTATCAAACACACAAGAAGAAAGCTAGAAAAAGAAAATAAACTAGCATGGATAATACAATGAAAGAGTATGAGCACTGACAAATAGAATAGTGTGTGAACATGAATGTAAAGTCGATGAGAAATACGTACTCCCCCAAGCTTAGGCTTTTTGCCTAAGTTGGTCTAAGGCCATGGATAACCTGGCTGATATCCGAAGTTATAACTGGGGTCATACTGAGATGCAGCAACCAATGCCTCCTGAGCTGCGACATGTTGGCGAGCTGCCTCTGCTCTCCTCTCGTGTTCAGTTGCCTCCTCCCTGGTGACAACATATCTTCGTTTTGCCTGGCAATCAAAAAGGGAAGGAGCAAGGAGAGTAACATGGACAGCATGACGTCTGTCAAAGATTAGTCAATACTGGAGGAATTGTTCATTCCTCAAAAGAAAACGATGTCTGACTATCACGTCATAATCTAAATAAGCGGGAGGCAACTCCATATCACCCTCTCGTGGAGATATACCAAGATAATTAGCAACACGGGTCGCATAAATCCCTCCAAATAAATCTCCAACTAAACCATTATTATGCAACCTACATGCAACAATTGCCCCCAAGTTGTAATCTTTATTACCTAATACATCACTCTTAAGGACACAAAGATCAGGGGCACACATGTGACATGCTTCATCTTTACCGTTAATGCATCTACTAATGAAGAGAGCAAAATAATGTATAGCAGGAAAATGAATGCTCCCTATGGTAGCTTGTGCTATATCTCTAGATTCTCCCACAGTGATACTAGCAAGAAAGTCTTTATATTCAGATTTGTGGGGTTCATTAACATTGCCCCGCTGTGGGAGTTTGCAAGAAGTTGTAAAATCTTCTAGGTCCATGGTATAAGATTGATCATAATTATCAGACAGGACATTCTGAGAATTACGCAAAGATGTAAATTTAAATCTTCTCACGAATGAATCAGTCAATTGGTAGTACTGAGGACACTTACCTTGCATGAAGTTCTCAAGATCGGCATTATGCACATAAGCGTCAAATTCATCCTTGATGTCTGCATTGACCATAAACTCTTCTGACAGCCATTCACAAGGCCACACCTCAGCTTCCCTTGGTGGTTCATCATCTTGCTCACGCATAGCACGCCTGGGTCCTTTCTTTGTTGAAGAACCACCTTCGTACATTTTCCTAGACATATTTCTTACTCTAGAAAATTTCTGAAAATTTTAGTAACTTCAACATAAAAGTGAATCAGACTAAACAAGATTGATAGCAACTACTCCCACAAGTGCCTAGAGCCTATATCATGCATTAGAATTACTTGGGACCTCATAAATTTGACATGCAAGCTCAAGAATAGGGTCACCTATGCAGCAAAAATTTGCAATGAATAAAGCACTAGAACAAAAACTAATTGGACCATTGGAGGAGTCACATACCAAGCAACAATCTCCCAAAGCAGTTTTGCGTATGGAGCTTTGAGCAAGGAGATCGAAAATCGCACCAAAATGAGCTAGAACTCATGCTTGAGCTGGATGGGGATTTTTTTGGGAGGAAGATGGAGTGTGTGGGTGCAGGAATAAGTGGAGGGGGGCCACTGTGGGCCCACGAGGCAGGGGGCGCACCCTGGAACCTCGTGGCCAGGTGCTTGCCCCCCTGATGTGTTCATAGTGCCTAAAATCCTCAAATATTCCATAAAAAATCATACTAAATTTGCAGGTCATTTGGAGAACTTTTATTTTTGGGATATTTTTTTATTGCATGGATAATTCAGAAAACAGACAAAAAATACTATTTTTGCTTTATTTATTCTAAATAACAAAAAGTAAAAAGAGGGTAAAGAAGGTTGTGCCTTCTAGTTTCATCCGTCTCATGATCATCAAAAGGAATCCACTAAAAAGGTGATCAAGTCTTGTTAGCAAACTCATTCTGAATAACATGGAACCGGAGAAATTTCGAATAACACTAGGTTACATCAACAGGGATATGAACATCCCCTATAATAAGAATATCATATTTTTTCTTGACAGTAGGAAGAGGAAATTCAAAACCTCCAATAACGATGGTTGGGCTTTTTCCAATAGAATTGATGCTATGAACTTGAGGTTGTTTCCTCGGAAAGTGTACCGTATGCTCATTACCATTAACATGAAAAGTGACATTGCCTTTGTTGCAATCAATAACAGCCCCTGCAGTATTCAAAAAGTGTCTACCAAGGATAATCGACATACTATCATCCTCGGGAATATCAAGAATAACAAAGTCCGTTAAGATAGTGACATTTGCAACCACAACAGGCACATCCTCACAAATACCGACAGGTATAGCACTTGATTTATCAGCCATTTGCAAAGATATTTCAGTAGATGTCAACTTATTCAATTCAAGTCTATGATATAAAGAGAGAGGCATAACACTAACACCGGCTCCAAGATCACATAAAGCAGTTTTAACATAGTTTCTTTTAATGGAGCATGGTATAGTTGGTACTCCTGGATCTTCAAGTTTCTTTTGTATTCCACCTTTAAAAGTATAATTAGCAAGCATGGTGGAAATTTCAGCTTCAGGTATTTTTCTTTTATTTGTAATGATATCCTTCATGTATTTAGCATAAGGATTTACTTTAAGCATATCAGTTAAGCGCATACGTAAGAAGATAGGTCTAATCATTTCAGCAAAGCGCTCAAAATCCTCATCATCCTTTTTCTTGGATGGCTTAGGAGGAAAAGGCATGGGTTTCTGAACTCATGGTTCTCTTTCTTTACCGTGCTTCCTAGCAACAAAGTCTCTCTTATCATAACATTGATTCTTTGATTGTGGGTTATCAAGATCAACGTCAGGTTCAATCTCTACTTCATTATTACTACTAGGTTGAGCATCAAAATGAACGTTATCATTAACATTATCACTAGGTTCATGTTCATCACGAGATTGTGTTTCAGCATCAGAAATAGAAGTATCATTAGGATTCTCAGGTGTGTCTATAGCAGGTTCACTAGAAGCATGCAAAGTCCCATCATTTTTATTTTTCTTCTTTCTAGAAGGACTAGGTGCATCTACATTATTTCTCTGAGAATCTTGCTCAATTCACTTAGGGTAGCCTTCAGGATACAAAGGTTCCTGAGTCATTTTACCAGTTCTAGTAGCCACTCTAACAATAAAGTCATGTTTATTATTTAATTCATCGAGCAAATCACTTTGAGCTTTAAGTACTTGTACAGCTTGAGTGGTAACCATAGAAGCATATTTGCTAATGAGTTTAAGTTCACCTTTAATTTTAGCCATATAATCACTCAAGCGTCCTATCATGAAAGCATTACTCTTTAATTCTCTACAACATAAGCATTAAAACTTTCTTGTCTAGACATAAAGTCATCAAATTCATCTAAACATTGGCTATGAAATTTAGTAGACGGGATTTTAGCTTTATCATATCTATAGAGAGAATTTACCTTTACTACATGTGTCGGGTTATCAAGACAATGTGTTTCTTCAATAGGCGGTATATTAAGACCATGTATTTCTTCAATAGGAGGTAAATTCTTAACATCTTCAGCTTTAATACCTTTTTCTTTCACAGATTTCTTTGCCTCTTGCATTCTTCAGGACTGAGAAAGAGAACTCCCCTCTTCTTCGGAGATGGTTTGGGAATAGGCTCATGAGTTGGCTCAATTGGCTCAGGAAGAGTCCAATTATTTTCATTAGTCAACATATTACTCAATAGCAATTCAGCTTGGTCGACTGTTCTTTCCCTGAAAACACAACCAACACAACTATCCAAGTGGTCCTTGGAAGCATCGGTTAGTCCATTATAAAAGATATCAAGTATTTCATTTTTCTTAAGAGGATGATCAGGCAAAGCATCAAGTAATCGGAGAAGCCTCCCCCAAGCTTGTGGGAGACTCTCTTCTTTGATTTGCACAAAATTATATATTTTCCGCAAGGCAGCTTGTTTCTTATGAGCAGGGAAATATTTAGCAGAGAAGTAATAAATCATATCCTGGGGACTATGCACACAACCAGGATCAAGAGAATTAAACCAAGTTTTAGCGTCACCCTATAATGAGAATGGAAATATCTTAAGGATATAATAGTAGCGAGATTTCTCATCATTAGTGAACAGGGTGGCTATATCATTTAACTTAGTAAGATGTGCCACAACAGTTTCAGATTCATAGCCATAAAAAGGATTAGATTCAACCAAAGTAATTATCTCAGGATCAACAGAGAATTCATAATCCTTATCAGTAACAAAGATAGGTGAAGTAGCAAAAGTAGGGTCATGTTTCATTTTAGCATTCAGAGATTGCTACTTCCATTTAGCTAATAACTTCTTAAGATCATATCTATCATTGCAAGCAAGAATAGCTCTAGCAGCTTCATCATCCATAACATAACCCTCAGGAACAACAGGCAATTCTTACTTAGGGGGAGATCCTTCATCATCACTATCATCAATAATTTCATCTTCAATAATTTCATTCTCTCTAACCCTATCAAGTTGTTCATCAAGAAATTCACCTAATGGCAAAGTAGTATCAAGCATAGAAGTAGTTTCATCATAAGTATCATGCATAGCAGAAGTGGCATCATCAATAACATGCAACATATCAGAATACATAGCAGCAGCAGGTTTAGGTGTCACAAGCTTACTCAAAACAGAAGGAGAGTCTAGTGCAGAGCTAGATGGCAGTTCCTTAACTTCCCTCGTAGTTGAGGGAAAAATCTTAGTTCTTTCGTCTTTCAAGTTCTTCATAGTGATCAGCAGATATAGATCCCAAGTGACTAAAGGAATAGAGCTATGCTTCCCGGCAACAGTGCCAGAAAATAGTCTTGATAACCCACAAGTATAGGGGATCACAACAGTTTTCGAGGGTAGAGTATTCAACCCAAATTTATTGATTCGACACATGGGGAACCAAAGAATATTCTCAAGTATTTGCAGTTGAGTTGTCAATACAACCGCTCCAGGATAACTTAGTATCTGCAGCAAAGTATTTAGTAGCAAAGTAGTATGATAGTAATGGTAACAGTGGCAAAAGTAAAGATAGCAGTTTTCTAGTAATTGTAACAGTAGCGAGGGTAAAGTAAATAAGCAAAGCACAATATGTGAAAAGCTCGTAGGCATTGGATCAGTGATGGATAATTATGTCGGATGCGATTCCTCATGTAATAGTTATAACATAGGGTGACACAGAACTAGCTCCAGTTCATGAATGTAATGTAGGCATGTATTCTGAATATAGTCATACATGCTTATGGAAAAGAACTTGCATGACATCTTTTGTCCTACCCTCCCGTGGCAGCGGGGTCCTAATGGAAACTAAGGGATATTAAGGCCTCCTTTTAATAGAGTACCGGACCAAAGAATTAACACATAATGAATACATGTACTCCTCAAACTACGGTCATCACGGAGAAGTATCCCGATTATTGTCATTTAGGGGTTGTCGGATCATAACACATAATAGGTGACTATAGACTTGCAAGATAGGATCAAGAACTCACATATATTCATGAAAACATAATAGGTTCAGATCTGAAATCATGGCACTCGGGCCCTAGTGACAAGCATTAAGCATAGCAAAGTCATAGCAACATAAATCTCAGAACATAGTGGATACTAGGGATTAAACCCTAACAAAACTAACTTGATTACATGGTAAATCTCATCCAACCCATCACCGTCTAGCAAGCCTACGATGGAATTTCTCACGCACGGCGGTGAGCATCATGAAATTGGTGATGGAGGATGGTTGATGATGACGACGGCGACGAATCCCCCTCTCCGGAACCCCGAACAGACTCCAGATCAGCCCTCCCGAGAGAGATTAGGGCTTGGCGGCGTCTCCCTATCGTAAAACATGATGAAACTTCCTTTCTGATTTTTTTCTCTGTGAAACGGAATATATAGAGTTGGAGTTGAGGTCGGTGGAGCAGTAGGGGGCCCACGAGACAGGGGGTGCGCCCAGGGGGAGGGGGTGCACCCCCACCCTCGTGGACAGGGTGTGGGCCCATTGGCCTTGATTCTTTCGCCAGTATTTTTTATATTTTCCAAAAGTTATGTCCGTAGATTTTCAGGTCATTCCAAGAAATTTTGTTTTTTGCACAATAAATAACACCATGGCAGTTCTGCTGAAAACAGTGTCAGTCCAGGTTAGTTGCATTCAAATCATGCAAGTTAGAGTCCAAAACAAGGGCAAAAGTGTTTGGAAAAGTAGATACGTTGGAGACGTATCAGGTATCGTGCCCGCGCATCTCGTAGCACAGTGCTTACACTGGGTGCTCGACGATGGCGGGACTGTTAGCGGAGTCCTTAGCTCCCTGGGGCTGAGGTGCTTCTTGTGGATCTTTGGCTTCAGGGGCTTGATGACTTGCCGGGATAGCCGGTGCCTCGGGAGCATCGCCTTGGTGTTGCGCTGCCCCGTCCGGCTTGGTGGCTCCGCTCCGCTGGCCCTTAACCTGGCGCTCCCCTCTGAGGGCCACCAGCGCCGCGCTGGCGAAGTGAGGTGTTGCGAACAGTTAGAGAACCAAAGGCTCGAGAGAACGTGGCACTACCATCACTGGCGGGCTAGTCAAGTATCTCTTGAGGTCTTGAAATGCCAGGTCGTCCTCGGGGGTCCACTCGAACGAGCCCTTCTTCTTCATCAGCTTGAAGAACGGCAAGGCACGCTCCCCCAGCTTGGAGATGAAGTGCCCCAACAAGGTCACGCAGCCCGCAAGCTTCTGCATTTCCTTCAGGGTTTGTGGCGGGCTCATGTCTTCGATAGCCTTGACCTTCTCTGGGTTGGCCTCGATCCCCCTGTGGGACACGAGGAAACCCAACAGCTTGCCGGAAGGGACTCCAAACACGCACTTCTCCAGGTTGAGCCGCAAGTCCACCTGGCGCAGGCTCGCAAAGGTCTCCTCCAGGTCCTGAATCAAAGTTCTTGCCTCCCGAGACATCACCACAATGTCGTCGACATAGGCCTCAGCGTTCCTTCCGAGCTGCCGACCCAGGGCGATGTGCATAAGCCGTTGAAAGGTCGCGCCCACGTTGCGCAGCCCAAAGGGCATGCAAGTGTAGCATCACAACCCACATGGGGTTAGGAAGGCTGTCTTCTCCACGTCCTCTACCGCCATCTTGATCTGCTGATAGCCTGACAACGCATCCAGGAAGCATAGCAGGTCGCACTCGGCAGTGGAATCAACAATCTGGTCGATGCGTGGGAGTGGGAACGGATCTTGGGGGGCAGGCCTTGTTGAGGTTGGTGAAGTCAACACACATGCGCTCCTTCCCTCCTTTCTTCAGCACCACAGAGAGCACGTTGAGGCCGGCGCCGCCGTCGACGAGGGTCTTGGTGATGGATATACTGCAGATGGTGGGCGTGCAAAGCATTGGGAGCACACCTGAGCCAACGGTGGTGACATGGTGATCCCCCGCTGCAGATGGTCGGCCTTGGGCGCCGCCCAACCCCAAGGATCCCCCTGCCGCGCGGAAGCGGCGTCGATCTGGCAGAAGAATTGCTTAACATGGCGACCTGAAGGCAGCACCTGGGAGCCGCCGAGGAGGGCCGCGACGGCAGGGGGCGCCGGTCCCCCGAAGCGCGCGATGAAGAGGTCGCGAAGCTCCTCCCAGGAGGCCACAGAAGATCCCGGCAGATGGAGAAGCCAAGCGCGCGGCATGCCAGCGAGGACCATGAGGAACCAATAGGTCGTGACCTTGTCATCGCACCCAGCTTCTAGAACAGCCCCCTCGTACGCCAGCAGGAAGGCCGGCGGATCCTCCGTGCCGTCATAGCGGGGCGGTATCTCCGGCTTGAACTTGCGCGGCCAGCGCACCTGCCACAGGGCAGGGGCGAGGGCCCGGAGCCCCATGGTGCCGCCGCTTGCACCCGTCGATCCAGTCGGAGAAGTGGCGCCGTCCATGAGAGCTGGTTGGAGATGCAAAGCCGTCGGGGGAGCGAAGCTTCGACGCACCTACACCTGGCGCGCCAAATGTCGGATTTCAGGTTTCGGCAAAACCCTTGAGGTTCGAACATTGGGGTGAGCACGAAGATCTATCTCCCTCACTAGCTCGCTCGCTCAAGAACCCATGGCCTAACTCGAAGAACTCAAAGAAACAAGGACACAAGATTTATACTGGTTCGGGCCACCGTTATGGTGTAATACCCTACTCCAGTGTGGTGTGGTGGATTGCCTTGTAGGCTGTGGATGAACAAGTACAAGGGAAGAATAGCCTCAGGAGCAGAGGTGATCTTGGGCTTGGTTGGTTAGCCAAGGCTTGGATCTGCTGTCCTAGGCTTTGCTGATGAGGATGACTTGATCCCTTCCTATGGTGGTGGCTAGTCCTATTTATAGAGGCCCTGGTCCTCTTCCCAAATATGGAGCGGGAAGGGATCCCACAATGGTCAAGTTTGAAGGGGGACAACTAGTACAAGCTATCATGACAAAAGTAGTCTTCGCCTGCCAAAGGCTCTGGTGGTGACGCCGTCTTGGGCTCCACGGTGACCTCCGTCCTGCCGTCCTGCTGGCCTTGGTCTTGTTGCATCGATATGGAAACCTTTGCCTGATGCCTCGGGACTCCTCGCCTGCGCTTGCCTCTTTAGCACCAAAGAGGAAGCGAGTACTCTGCTCCCGCTGGCGCCGCTTGGCGCCCGCCTGGTCAAGGTCATCATGGCTTGCATCATAGGAACCTCGCGAGGTGCCCCTTGCCTTGATCTCTCCGCCCCTCGCGAGCCAGCCTGGTGAGGCTGCCCCCGAGGAGGTCTTGCGTCGTCCGCCTCGCGAGGCTTGGCCCCTCGCGAGGGTCTTGATTGTTTGCTGGTGAAGACGGGCCATACAGGGCCGCTGGTGGAGCCACACCGTGGGCCATAGGCAGGCAAGTCTAGGGACCCCCATTCCCAGAATGCCGACAATATATGTGCCATGTCATAAAACCATGCCAAGTTTCATGTTTTTTGGGTGAGTTTTTGATTTACTAGGATTAAAAATCGAGATTCTGAATGTTTCAGGACGATGAGATGTTCGTAATTCATTGCCATTCCTTCAATGAGGCCTAAACATGCACCCAATGACACATGTATGATTTTCCACCCATTTTGCTTCACTGGAGCATGTGCTTGTAGTTCAAATTTGAATTATGGACTACATTAAATGCCTAGAAAACTCAATTAATATATAAAATGGCCAAACGAACCCTGAACAATTTCAAATTTCAGCACGACACTCATGTTATTCTTTGTTGCCTATAGAAAACAAAGTTCAAGGTAAGAAGAGGCAGCGATTATCGTTTCGCCCACAAGAGGGACATGTTTCCCTACCGAAACCACGAGGGTTGCGAGAAGCTTTAGTTTGTAAGAGGCTTGTAATTTAGGTTGGCCCAAATTGGACAATTTTTTACCACGACATATGTGTGCCATGTAGTGACACCATGCCAAGTTTCATGATTTTCTGGTGAGTTTTGGATTTACGGAGATTTAAAAACCGAGATTCACAATGTTTGAGGCTGAGCCAGGACGCCGAGATGGTTGAATTCATTCCCATTCCTTCCATGGGACCTAAACATGCACCCCAAGGACACATGTATGATTTTTCTAGCCATTTTGGTGCACTGGAGCATGTATTTGTAGTTCAGATTTGAATTATGGACATTAAATACCTAACTCAATTAATGAATAAAAAAGGTCAAATGAACCCTGAAAAGTTTCAAAGTTCAGCGCAAATCTCCCATTGTTCCATGTTGTGTGTAGAAGAAAATACAAGTCTAGAAGAGGTAGCGATTATCGTTTCGCCCACAAAGGGACACGTTTCCCTATCAAAACCACGAGGGTTCTTGCGACAGGCTCCGGTTTGTAAGAGGTTTGTAATAAAGCTTGCCTCAAATTGGACAATGTTTTTACCACAACATATATGTGCCATGACGTGACTCCATGCCAAATTTCATAAATTTCTGGTGAATTTTGGACGGGGATTTAAAAGTCGAGATTCCAAATGTTTGAGGACGAGCCAAGACACCGGTACAGTTGTAATTCATTCCCATTCCATGCATGGGACCTAAACATGCACCCAAGGACACATGTATGTTTTTTCTAGGCATTTTAGTATAAAAAGGCCAAACGAACCCTGAATAATTTTAAATTTCAGCATGGATATCTTGTTGTTCCATGTTGCCTGTAGAAGAAAATACAAGGCAAAAAGTGGCAGTGATTATCGTTTCGCCCACAAGGGGGACACATTTCCCTATCGGAACCACGAGGCTTCTTGAGAGATGCTCCAGTTTGTAAGAGGCTTGTAATAAAACTTGCCCCAAAATGGACAAAAAAATTCCTCGACATATATGTGCCACGTCGTGACACCACGCCAAGTTTCACGATTTTCAGGTGAGTTTTGGATTTACGGGGATTTATAAACTGAGATTCTTCTCATGAAATGTTTTCAAATAGCACATGGTTCACTCGCGAAAGCCGTGTGCCTACCAAAACGTGGCCAATGCCCCCTGCAGCGCGCATGGTTTGAGTCGTGCATTCTGATTGGCCAGAACCCAAACCCCACGGAGCGTACGTCTGCACAGTTGGATGCTCCCAGATCGAACGACAATCCTCATCCCTTTCGACATCACATGCAGTTCGGGTTGTGATTTTATTTATATGGGTAAGCACTGTCCGCATGCGTCGTGCTAGCTCACGCTTCCTTCTCTACTTAGTTTTCTATATTAATGTTGTTATATATCCAAAGAAGCTACCGTTTCCCGCCACTCCTCCCATCGGTTTCCCGCCTCTTCTCCCATTGTTTTCCCACTGCCAGTGTTAGTGCTCATAGAAGGCTAGGCGACGACACACCAGCCATGTAAATATCGCACACAGTTTCTAAAAGCACAAACATGTGTGTGGTATTAGGGAGTAGGTCCCATAGGTTGACCAGCGTGAAACGCCTTAAAGGCAAGGAGGCAATTCCTATCATCAAGGTGCGGCTTCCCATCCACTAGCCTAGTCGAATAGAATGCAAAAGTTAAGCGTGCTCGGGCTGGAGTAGTCTAAGGATGGGTGACCAGGTGGAAAGTTGCATATGTCAAGCTTCATTTATATGCTATGATACGGTCATTATAGAGATAAAAGTCTCTATAGTGACCTGTCATGGTGATTATATAAACCTTGGGATCCTTATTTTGCTAATTTGTAGACTATGTTTTCTATTGGTTATTTTTTGTTTTCAAAAATAAAAGAATGATCAGAATTTGTAGGCTCACACAAATTATCCCTTTGACCCAACGCACGAGAAGGGTTTACTCTTTGCTCCATGTGCTATGTTAGAGCAAATCAAGTTTCAGCACATGTGTTGGACGGCACCCGACCCCTTCCCCCCCCCCCACACCCGCCTCGAAGTTGTGTTCCCAACATCGTACGTCTTTAACCTGGCCGCGGGGGTACGATGTTCAGTTTGTAATATTACTGATGTAGTTGGTGCCCAATAAACTTGTGCTTTCGGGATCTGAACAAATCACACACCAGAGTCGTACATTTTTTTGAGCTGCAGATATGTCTCCAACGTATCTATAATTTTTTATTGTTCCATGCTATTATATTACCCCTTTTGGATGTTTATGGGCTTTATTTTACACATTCATATCATTTTTGGGACTAACCTACTAACTAGAGGCCCAGCCCATATTGCTGTTTTTTTGCCTA